>NW_019268530.1:2386071-2470068 GCF_002738365.1 Cucurbita moschata
TTTTTTTTTTTTTTTTTTTTTTTTTTTTTTTTTTTTTTTGTCGCTAACCTATTTTCTATTAATTAATAATAATAAATCACGATCCAAAATGGAAGTGATCAAAGATTAAAATAAACGAATTATTTTTCCTTCTTCGTTATTTTATTTTTTTTAGAATGTGAGATGACTTGGGGATGCACGATGAACCGTCCATTATTATTTATTATTTATTATTTTATTTTAATTTATTGAAAGATGAACCGTCAATTGTTTTGTCGTGAATCGCACGGAGATATTTTCTCGATCGTCTTAATTGCGGACTTTTTCGAATGTCTGACGTGTCTAAGTGAACGGCTAGGATTATTTTAGAATTTATTTAATTCCTATTTGTCTATTTTTAATTTTATTTTCATGAAATTCAATAATAAAATTCAGGTATTTTAATTGACCAAAATTAAAATATGTGAAACTACAAATGTTAATATTAAAATGATGAAACTAAATAATTAATATTGAGATTTATGTATTATTTTAGAAACATTAATTTATAATTAATTTCATATTAAAATTTATCATTAATTTGAAATAATGATGTAACAAATAATTTTAATTCAACAATCATATAAGAAATGTTTAACCTTTTTAAATTTTTTTATTAAATTAAATAAATTATTGAATTAGATCTATTTTACCATTAATATAAAATAGGTTTTCTATCTAATAAAGTGGATAATTTTGCATAAGGTATTCATTTAATATCCATTTTATTTTATTATATTGAAAATAGATTCTATATAAGATAGAATCTATTTTTAATATTTACACATTCTTTATTTATTGCATAAATATGTTATTAATTTCATGTTTTGTTTCCAAAGTTTCAATAAATTAAAAAGAATTAAAATAGTTAACTTATTATTATTAAAAAATTAAAATAATTATAAATAATTAACCAACATTTCTTCTAAACATATTATTGTATAAATTGATTTTTGGAAGATGAAACTGGGATTGATTGTAGAGGATCAAAACCCCAAAGTAAAGATATTTTTAGGACAACCCAAGGAATATAAGTTGGTGAAGGCGATCACAATTTCCAACCGTCCACGTGTCGTTGTGCAAGTTAATGACGTGGACAGAGTAGAGATATTCCAGTGCAATGCAAATGCAAAATTATTCAATAAATGCGCACAGATTAAAAGGCCTATCATTTCGGCGCGTGGCTATCAAGGGCTATCTAGATCCTCACATATATCCTAAATGCAATAAAGATGAACCAAACTACTTAACCACAATTAACATCACTACGATTAAGTTATCGAACATAGAGTCACGAGTGAATTATGGACCAATTTGCAGATCGAGCGAGCTTTCCTTGCATGCAATGATGTGGTGGTGAACCTCTCATTCTAATCCAGTGCTCTTAGAATCGTGTGGAAAGGCTGCCCATCACAAAAATCTCATTCTCATTGTTAGATGGACACGACTCTCCATAATGATATGACATTGTCTACTTCGCGTGAGCTCTCATGGCTTTGTTTTAGGTTTTCCCAAAAGGCCTTGTACCAATGGAGAGAGTATTCTTTGTTTATAAACTCATGATCATTCTCTAAATTAGCCGATGTGGGACTTTTATCATCCAACACCCATCATCATCCACAAAGATGGGAACACACGAACCCAAACAATCCTTGCCGAGAACTCGTTCAAGCACGCAACAAAGGAATTAATCCGACATTAGTTAGAATATACGAGAAACAAACAACACATGAGTCAGACTAAAAAAGCTTCAAAATCCATTTAGAATAGAGATTTCCCATGTCATTACAGCTATGAAAGGGTTTTTGCTTGCAATGAACTTTGCCTAATGCCCTTTGCCGCTTTCAATATATTACATAAGAACAGTTCACAAGACACCAATTAAAGCTAAGAATCACTAGTTTATGCAAGTTTTTAGTTGACCTCACCAGTAGCTAATGCCATACTGTATTTGTATTTCAGATAAGCTTTGATGAAGGGCTCCAATTCACCATCCATCACGGAGACAATGTCTGATGTCTCATGTCCTGTCCGAACATCTTTCACTAGCTTGTATGGATGAAACACATAGTTCCTTATTTGCTGACCCCATTCGGCCTTTACGGCGTCTCCACGTATTTGCTTGATTTCGGATGCACGTTGCTCCTCGGCTATGACTAACAGCTTGGCTTTCAACCTGCTTAACGCCTTGATCTTGTTTGCTAGCTGTGATCTTTCCTCTGTATTATAGTTCAGAGAAAGATGAAATGCCATTAATTCAGAGATTTGTTCATAACTTATCAAGAAATATACAAACGAATTTGAGAAGAAATGTTTGATTCAATCAAAACTTGTCACCAGCCAGGTTGAATTATTAAAACCATGCAACATGGAAAAGTCTGAAAGGTTTGTTTGTCAAATTAAAACATATATGGCCCACCCAGTATGAATGGTTCCAGGTTGCCTACATCAATCTTAAACAGAAAACTTCAAACATGCAGATTAAACTACTTAATCAATTGGTTCGATCAGTACTTAAAGTGGACGATTCTGCTATAAGCGATGATCGAGGACACGGTCCTATTAACCCTTACGAAGAGAACAGACATCAAGTTGATATGGTGCCATAAACAAGGACAGTTAAATTAGGATAGAAAACCTGTGCAGCGAACCGTGACGCCTGTGGGGATATGAGTGATGCGTACAGCCGTTTCGACCTTGTTAACATTTTGACCTCCTTTTCCGCCTGCCCTTGAAAAACTTATTTCCAGGTCCTCTTCTGGTATTTCAACATCCATGGACTCATCAGGAAGGAGAGGCATGACTTCCACACCAGAAAAGCTCGTCTGCATAGATCTTATATTAAAACGGATAGGCTAAAGGGTCACTTAGTTTCACATAAATTAGAAGTCAGCGTAATAATGATTCTGGATTCTAATTTTCAGTTCATGAAAAATTTAAAGCATAACAGCGTTAGGTCCCTTCAATAGTTCATCTTTTCTTAGTATCTCCAAGCACCATTGATCTTCAGGTAGTGTTAAAATTACCTGTCGAAGTCCTTTAGAGTTAAACGGAGACTGTCGCACGATCCTGTGTGTTCCTTTCTCCCCGGATATATATCCGTAAGCATAACGACCTTCAATTTCAATTGTAGCTGATTTTATTCCGGCTTCCTCCCCAGCAGATTTCTCAACTACTCTTGTTTTGTATCTTTGCTTCTCTCCCCATCTCACATACATTCTCAGAAGCATGTCAGCCCAATCCTGCACTGGAGATTATCAAAAATTTAATATGGGGAAGGAATAAATTTGGTGAAAAACGTTGCAGTTTAAAATGGAAGACCAGAATATAATTCTTAGAAGCCGTTTAGAAGACAAAACCAAAAAATACTTTGAAAACAGTTGCCAAGATGAGCAATTAACTACTTACCTGTGCATCAGTACCCCCAGCTCCAGCCGAGATCGTGATGACAGCACCTTCTTTGTCATACGGACCCGAAAGAAGTTGAGTTAATTCAAATTGATCCAGTGCCTTGTTTAGGTCTTTAATGATACTAGCAGCCTCTTCAAGAAGCCCAGTATCTACAGAGTCCATCTCTTCAGTCAGTTTAACTATCGTTTCTGCTTCTTCAACCTGAATCAATCATAATACAGCCCACATCTGAGGTGATGATTTCATTCCCTTTTCAAAAGCTTGGTCACGCTATTGACCCAATGTTAAGGCTTAGTTTTAGTTTAATTTTCGTCAAATAGATTATTTCCAAGCACTACTATGACCATACGTAGAACATTGGGGCCTTAAGATCTAATATTGCAATTCCAATTGATATACAGGTTAAGCCATAGTGACGATATACTTGGGCGAACCTTGATTTTAACACAGCCCTCCAACAAACACTTGCATTTATGATTGCAAATGAATGATATTGAAGTTGATCTTCATTTTATCTGTAAGCACATGTAAGGGATGCCTACATGACATTAAAGATTTTTTGTTTTTCTGGATGAATACATCAATTTGAGAACAAGTAGAAGATATCTTCAAAAAATATTTAAATGGGGTAAGATATTAATAGGTTACATCTGTAGCAAGTTAAGCATGATTAACATATTTGCTTTAACTCGAGGGGAGTGATACGTGTATGTATATTGACGTAGATATCTTAGATCCAAGACTTAATTAATCATTTGTTCTTCATCTAAAATTTACCCTCTTTCAGTTTCGGGCACACATATACGTCTTTATATGTGACTTTATCCAACAAATTAGAGTATTCCTAAAAATCAGATTGCATGCTCTATACATTACCTGTGTTTTGAAGTCAGTAAGCATCTTTATTTTATCTTTCACGTCAGTTAGGGCCATGAGAACTTGTTGAGCTTTAGATCTGTCATCCCAGAAAGAGTTCTCAGCTGCCTTCGACTCCAAATCTGCAACTTCTTGATCCAACTGTAACAAACCAGCAGAGTTTCTTATCTCTTCCACACGCTCGGAGGCTGTTTCCACTTCTTTCCTTAAGGAGTAAAAATCTGCCAGCAACAACAAGCATGCATTATATCATTTCCATCGGATCGCAAACACCAGAATCCAAAAAGGATAAATGGGAATTAGAACAGCTTGTTGGGACAATAAACAGCTTGTTGGGTCTTAAAAATAGTCTCAGTAAATATTTTAAGGATGTTATTTAGTAGTTGCCGGTTTACAAGAACAAAAAATAATAAAAAGGCTTAAGAATTTTGTCGTTCAAGTGAAGATTCATATGGCAGACATTGACCACATTTGATGAATGTAATACAACTGGTAAGTCACTTATTCTTATGCCACCCTACCAAGATGTACCAATCATTCAAGAAACCATTGGCGCCTCATAGTGACCAAATTTTAATGCTCGTAGAAACCTGAAGATTGAAGTCAAAATATGACACAGATATTTATTTGATCAATTGGCCACTAAGAACAACTACAATATATCAGTTTTATGGAAGCTTGAATCATTGAAAGAAGTAAAAAAGCGCATTATATCATATTAATGAAGCTATTATCATCTTCCACGACCTTAGCTGAACCAAGACTAACTGAAAAACATGAACACAACACAGGCAGTTCAATAATTAGAACAGAACATCAAAAACACAGTATTTTCAATCTAAGAAAAGTAACATACCTTGCATCGCCCATTCTTGCGTATCAGAATCGACCTCCTCGCCCACCTGGCTCTCGGGCGTCGCAAATCGAACTGCTGGAAGAAACCAATAAGTTACAGAAACTAGAATCCGTTGCCAATACAAGGAACCTCAACAATTTGTAAGAAGATAAACGAGACCAAAAGCATACGAGGCGATCCAGAATAACTCAAAATCAATTCAATGAAGAAAAAAACATTAAAACAGAACTTGAATTCATTATGATAACGAGAAAGCACGACAAATTGAAAGAAATTGGGAATGAGATTAAAGGGGAGGAAATCTTCGAATCGACTCACCGAGAGAAGAACGAGAGTGAATAGAGAGAGAAGTGCGAAAGCGCGAAAGCGGAAATTGTAGCGGGCTCGAAGTTCTAGCGGTTTGAAGTCTGGGAAGTGGGAAAACGGGGGAGGTGCAGAGCCACAATGGCCGCTGAACAACGTCCATGGCTTCCTCTTCGTTTCACTTCTGCACAAACTCCTTCAGTAGATTACCCATACAATTTGGAGATAAACCCCCGCTAGTCCACGTCATCAGGTCTTGTCTCTCTCTCTCTTTCATTTCTACTCTATTTTTTAAAATACTCTAAAAATTCAAAAAATATTACTGTTATTAATTTTGGATTAAACTTTTAGTAGCATTTTAAAAATACCATTTAACTTAAATTTTTTTTACTAATATCATTTTATTTTAAAAAAAATTCAAAAATACATATTATGTTTTTCTTAATACTCGTCAAATTTTAAAAATAACAGTAACAATCTTCATAAAAAATTATTATCGTCGATATATAAACAAAAATTGTCTAACAACCTTTCATACTTATTTTTGTAGCACGAATGTGGAATATAAGTATTCGAAAATACTACTAGTATGAACTGCCCAACCTAAACCATTAAGGTTTGATTGAGTTATATTTTTTCTCTCGATTATGGGTTGAATTGAACTTCTGGAAAATAAAAAACTCGGGTCAGTTCACGAGTTGACCATTTTTTTTATCGGGTCAACTCGACTAACAAAACAAATTAGGTTATAGCCCAACCTAACCCAACACAACTCGTAAAATTATTATGAAAATTAAAAATATTTGACGTTTGTAACCGAGATTAGTAATGTATTGTGACTTGTGAATGTTTGATAGTTATTAATATAACATGTATGGTAAATAAGTAAAAAAGAACCACCCGACAACCCTCTCAGGTCCAACAAATTCCTCCTTCAACCTAGCCCAACCGGGATACATCCCTACCGGTCGAGTGAACGATACAACAAAAATATATATTTTTTAAAATGAAAACAAAAGTAAGACATAAATAAGATTTAAATATTTAATTAAATGTAAGACACAAATGAATTGCAGTAAAAAAATAAGGTCCAAATTTACCGTCCCCCATGTTTTGCTCTCTACCAAGGCCTAAAAAACGTGAGAGGTCAAACTTTTATCCCCACGATTTTCTCTCTCTAGAAATCAACGCGGTTTTAATTTGACTAAAAAAAAAGAACTATTTATAACCATTTATTTATTTCCTTTTATTTTGTTTTTTTTTATAATAATTTTAATATTGAGAAAGAAATTAGATCCAATGGGGAAGCGTTTTTTCAATCTTTTGGAAACTAAAATTACTCCAAATCCACCGTAACACCAACCAGGAATTCTCTCTCTCTAAACTTCCAACCTTCTGATCCGCAGGAGGGAAATTGCTCGGCTGTAAGAAGCTCTCGCCCTTCATACTCCGATTTGGAATTCTCGATCGAGTATTTTCTGAGAAACGCATTGGATTTGTTGGTGTTGTACTGGACGCCGTGGATTGGAGGGAAATCTTGAGGGATTTTTGGTTTTTTTTTTTGGTTTTTGTGAAGTCGTCTTGATCTCAATCTGGAAGTCATTGTCGGTAGGGGATTGGTTGATGCGAGTTTAGATTTCATGGTGGCGCTTGACCGCCATGGATGGTGGGGAGGCTGTGCTAGGGTTGTTGTTTTTGTTGTTGTTGAGTTGTCGTGGCCAACGATTACTACCTGAAGGAAGCTGCATAGAGGATGATGCAGCTTCACTTCTCGCCTAGCATGAGAAGCATCACGATCTCGACCAATAATGGCTTTATTGATTTCATGAAGATCAAGGTTGCAGCTCGCCATATCTCTTACCGAACCATTTTCCACACCTTCCTCCTCCTCGCATTTCTCTTGCCTTTTGTCTTTATCCTCACAGCCGTCGTTACCCTCGAAGGCGTCAATAAGTGCTCCTCGTTTGGTACTCTCCTTCTCTATTTCATTACGTTCTTGATCCTTTTTAAAACAAAATTTATACATTATTTTGGTTTACTTGTATTCGAATCTATGATTCAGATCTTAATGACTGATTATCGATGGTTCTTCAAGCCTACGTGATTTGTTTATGTGATTAGGGATTTGATTTTTCCATTTCGGCAGATTTGTGATAGCTCTTCGCTTTCCGTATGGTTTTGTTTGTGAAAACATCCAGACAACGCATTTCTAGATGTTTTTTAGTCTCAAGATCAAGACTATAATAGATATAACTCTATTTGAAATTATGTCTTCCAAGTTTCTTTTTCTTAATTTTCAATCGTTTTTCTTTTCCTGGATGCAAATGTACAACAATGCGCTGGAAAATCTTCATTTCCTTGATCTAGTTCGAAGCTCGATAGAAACTCAATTTAGGCATTCATGGAACTTTTTTTGGTTCCTAAACAAACACTTACAATCACTTTTTCTTCTTATAGCTGAAAATCTTGTTATTCTTTGTACATCTGGTCTGCGGATGGTCTGTGATTATTCTCATTTTCAATTGATAATTTTTAACTCTTAATGCTTCGTCTATGGTAGCTGTCTTCTCCTGTCCACCATCAATACTTAGTTTTTTTTACTTCATAAGATTGATTGAGGATTCATATTAATGTTTTTCTTTCCTCTGTTTTCAGATTGTTTAGGCAGGCGGTTAGGACCACGGCTTCTTGGTAGGGTTGACGGTTCAGGGGTAAATACTTCCTTTCATAATTGAATACAACAAATGTTTTGAATTTTATGTATGCTTCAGTCGGTTGTGTATGTTATTAACTTGAGATCTTTCCTCTTGGTCATGGTTAAATGTTGCTCCAGAGACTTGTCAGTGACTTTTACAAGATTCTCAATCAAGTTAAAACTGAAGAAATACCCGATGGGCTAAAGCTGCCAGATTCTTTCACTGAATTAGTTTCAGAAATGCAGAGTAACCAATATGATACAAAGACCTTTGCTATAATGTTAAAGGCAATGGTATGTATTGTGCTACAAATTCATATGCATATTGTAGGAAAAAGTTTTTTGTTACTTTTTTTGCCCTCGCTATGTTCTTTTTCTGCTGTAAATTTACTGTTATCCTATGAAACTATTACAACATTTCTATTTATTTAGGGTGGGCAACAGAGTAGAATGCTTTTCTCTTCCTCAGTTTAGATCCATGAATAATATTGTTAACCTTTATGGAATGATGTAATTGGAATGTCAAAACCTGATAAGTGGTAGCTTTTTCTGCTGTTGAACATGGTTCCATGACTTTTTTCTTTAACGTGGATATGGATCAGTGTAATGCATCCCTGTTGAAGTAACTTCTTTATGGAGCATTTGTTTTTATAATATGATTGTAACCCTTGCCCATTTTTTAAGTGAAAATAAAATTTTGTTCTTGTCTCTCTTACCATGTTTAAATGTTTTTTTTTTTGTACATATATGATCTGTCAGCATCACTCTAATGTGTATTTCATGCCTGAAATTGGAACTTTTGTATAGTCAATGTCTTCACATTACCATTTGTACATCCGTTCTCATTCACTAGATAAGTCTCGTTCTTGTTTCCTCCAGCTAACTTCTTTTCCACAGTGCTATGTAAACTCACATTTTTGTAATGAATGTTTGTAGAACTTTGATTGCTTTGACTTTTGTTCCCGACTTCTCTTTCCTGGAGTGTTGAGTGCTCATGTTTTATCTAGTTTTTGTTCTTTCTATGCATATATTTTATTCATAAGAGGTCCTTCCTGATTTCTTCTGAAAAAGAAAAAACATTCATTACATTTTTTAACTCATTCTTTTGTAATTTATCTATGATTATCCTCTTATCTTCAAATTCTCTAGTTATTCATGCTTTATTCCCATTATTTTAATTTCAATAACTGTTAAGATTTATAAAAAAAATATCGTCCGTTTAATGGGTAAGGTTCTAAATTTTCCATTGGAAGTTGCCAATAAGTTCGAACAACGTCTTATTTTTTTGCTTTGGATATATTTCAGCTTCAGATTTCTGATTGAAACTGCAAACAAGGTGCTGCTTATCTAATATAATGCTTTTTGTTCTGCGTAGATGGAGAAATTTGAAAAGGACATTAGAGAATCTAAGTTTGCAGAGTTGATGCACAAGCACTTTGCTGCTAGCTCCATTCCAAAAGGCATCCACTGCCTATCTCTTCGTTTAACAGATGAATATTCGTCAAATGCTCATGCACGCAAACAATTGCCTTCTCCAGAGTTACTTCCTTTACTCTCGGATAACTCATATCACCATTTTATTTTGTCAACCGACAACATTTTGGCCGCTTCTGTTGTTGTTAATTCTGCTGTGCGGTCTTCTCTCAGACCTGAAAAGATAGTATTTCATGTCATTACTGACAAGAAAACTTATTCTGGTATGCACTCATGGTTTGCGCTAAATTCTATTGCACCTGCAATTGTTGAAGTTAAAGGCGTGCATCAGTTCGACTGGTTAACAAGAGAAAACATCCCAGTGCTTGAAGCTGTAGAAAACCAGAATGGGATAAGAAGTTACTACCATGGGAACCACATTGTTGGTGCGAATCTCAGTGATACAACTCCACGGATATTTGCTTCAAAATTGCAGGCTAGAAGTCCAAAATATATATCCTTACTAAACCATCTTCGCATTTATTTACCAGAGGTAATAGGCTACATCCTAGTTTTGGTATGCCAAGAAGATTAGTAATCTCTACTATGAATTTGTTCAACTTACAATTAGTTCTCTCCTCTTTTTCCCCATATAAACAATTAAACTCTGTAGCTGTGAATTGAAAAGGAATGCAAAACATGTTTAGGTTATATTATAGAAGTCCAGATAATATTATTTGCCTGCAATATGTAACTTTCATGTTTGAGGCTTAATTACTTTACATTCACTGTAAATTGCACAGCTCTTTCCAAACCTGGACAAGGTGGTCTTCTTAGATGATGATGTTGTGGTTCAGCGTGATTTGTCTCCCCTATGGGATATTGACCTTGAAGGAAAGGTAAATGGAGCTGTGGAAACTTGTAATGGTGATGATGAGTGGGTAATGTCAAAGCGATTCCGCAACTACTTTAATTTCTCCCATCCAATTATAGAAAGGCATTTAAATCCTGATGAATGTGCCTGGGCCTATGGGATGAATGTCTTTGATCTTCATGCTTGGAGAAGGACAAATATAAGGGAACTTTACCACTCATGGCTGAGAAAGGTAAAATACATTGCCTTTCTTTTATGGAAGCAGTTTTCTTTTGTATGAAATCATCCTGTCACCCTCATTCACTTTTGGCTTCAATCTTCTGGCTTCAATCTTCTGGACTAATTTTAATTTTTATATTGATTTAAGCGAGTGATAAAATGGTGATGCTATTGAACTTAGACTATTATGCAGTTTCTTTTATAGATTAGTTCTTCTCTTCGCAGTATGAGTATAATTATTACCAATAAGGATGCATCTTATCCATTTGTTTTGATGGTTGAGTTTTCTATTACAGAATCTGAGGTCAAACCTGACAATGTGGAAGCTGGGTACCCTACCCCCTGCTTTGATTGCTTTTAGAGGTCAAGTTCATCCAATTGATCCTTCATGGCACATGCTTGGCTTGGGCTATCAGGAACGGACGGATATCGAAAATGTGAAGAATGCAGCAGTTATCCACTACAATGGGCAACTGAAGCCATGGTTGGAAATTGGGTTCGAGCATCTCCGTCCCTTCTGGACCAAGTATGTCAATTACTCCAATGATTTTATAAGAAACTGTCACATTGTGGAATCATAGACAATTGTCATAGAACTAACATCAGAAAGGAGATAAAAAAAAACCAAAAAAAAAAGAAGGTGATGAAAGAAAGATTTGGAGGGGGTCTGAACACAAAACATTTTAAAAGCTCAGCAGAAGAAGGCAAGCTTAATCAAATTGGTTGGACAGATGAGAAACATTCTCCTTGTTCAGAACTTGCCACCAATTGTTTTTACTACTATGGAGCGGTATCGATGATGGGCACTCGTCTCACATCAGATTCATTCTTTCAGTTTGTAGCAATAGAAATTCTTCCTTTTTTTTTTTTTGTTTTTAAATATTTTTTGGATTGCAAAAAGGGTACTGTTGTTCGATGTTCCTGCAGGGGTTTGAGTTTAATTCTCCTGGTTATTACAACTAAGTGGAATAGAGAAGAGGATATGAAATAGGTATTGATTGATGCCATTAGGTGCACAGAAGGCCTAGGACAGACAGCCCTACAGACAACATTTTTCCCGCCAGTTGCTTTTAATTTCTGCCATTCATCTGAGATTATTACCCCATGATATAGCCATTTTTTAGAAGTAGGTTTATGGACAATATTTGCTCCTACAGCTCCCATTCAATTGGGTTTTTCTTTTCCCCTTTCTTCTTTTTAGGTTCATATCTCTATTCGTTTTGTAATATTCACGATATACATTCCAAAATATGTGCAGAAAATTCATTTTTCCCCTCTTTTTTTGAGACTCATTACTACAAGTCCTATAATTTCTCATCTTTGTCCTTCTATTTTACTCCTTTGTATTTAATTGCTTTTCTTTTATCTCATGGTGTCATGTAGACATTGATTATTGACTGACACTATTCTTATAGAGGTAACCATTAATAATTATAATTGTTTAGTTTTGTGTAATTAAAAGAGCGAATTTATGAATTAGTGTTCGATCCAAAGTTAGTGTTAAATAATCTAATTAACTTCAATATTTAAGGTTTGTTAGTTAATTTAATTTTTTATTTTTTGGTTTTGAATTCTTACCCAAAAACTTTTTAATAAATTTAAAAGTTAGAGAGTAACTTTAATCTGTTGAGCGACGACCCTTTCATTCGGTATCGTAGGATCACTAAGACCGACTTTCTTCCTTGCTTGAGACGGGTGGGTCTTGCAGTCAAGCTCCCTTCTGCCTTTGCACTTGAGGGCCAATCTTCGAGGAAACCTTTGCACGCCTCCATTATCTTTTGGGAGGTTTACGCCCCATAGAAATTGTTTACCTGAGACTATCCCTGAGACTATCCCTTGGCCTGTAGGTCCTGACACAAGTTAGAATTCTAGCTCTTCTAGAGTTACTGATGGCTTTCTGAGGGCCTTCTTCGACCTCCACCTAAGATGCACAGAGCTTTCTGGGGGCCTTCTTTGCCCTCCACCTAAGTTGTGCAGGGTTTTCTGGGGCCTTCTTTGCAATCCTGCCAATCTCAAGGAACAGTGAATTTTCAAAACAATTTAGCTATAAAACAATAATAAAAGAACATTATGTAAAAAATATAATTTATGAGGTAAATTAAAAAGAAAAATCAGGCCTAATAATTAATGGTGATAATATTTATGGTTGAAAATTTACTTCGATTTTTTATTAAAAGATGAAATGTTTGAATTTATTGGGTTAAAAGTTAAGAAAAGAAAAAAATAAAAACAAATTGAGTTTTTCAAAATTTGAAAGGACCAAAAAGCAACTAATTTCTATAATTTAATATTTTCAAAATTTGGGTTAAAAATTGCAAATAATATTTTCTTCGTCTCGAACCATATCCACATGGGTTTGTTTGCCACGTGGTGGTTTCTCAAAACCAAGGCCTATAGTTTCTTGTCTTGTTCAAAGCAACGTCGTGGCATTTTTCATTTCTAGGATCTTCAAATGCGTTTTCGCGAGGGTTCCCGAAGAATCACCACCATTGCCCGACTCCTCCTCTTATACGCTTCTACTCCGGCTCTCCACTTCGGTTAACAAGAACAATTCTCTCTAAATTCCATTTCCCAATATTCTATTTCCGATTCTTTCTCCTCCACTTCCACTTCAATCCATTGCCCACTAGTTCGCTCGCTGTTGAGGCTAATCTTTACCAATGGCTTCCACCACTGCGCCATTTTATGCACTTGGGATTCGTTTTCCTTCACATTCCTCTTCCGTTTCTTCTTCCACTAGAAACGCGCTCATTCTCAAGCCTCCGCTTCCCGTTTCCCTCACTGCGAAACCTAAATCGCGCTTGCTGTTGAATACCAATGGTGGGTGTCACAGATTTGGGAGGAATTCGAGGTTTGTTGTTCGCTGTGATTCCTCAAATGGAAGGGTTAGTTCTTTTGTTTTCTTTGTTTGTTATTGCTATTACTCGTTTCTTGAAGTTCGATTTGATTATCTGTGACTTCCTCTTGTGGTGTTTAAATGGTTTGAACTTGTACTGATATCTGAATAATTTGGTTTTTCTTAAGCAAACGGATGTTTTTTATGCATTTTACTGATTTTGTTTGGTTTTACTTCAGATTACACAGCAAGAATTTACAGAAATGGCTTGGCAAGCTATTGTTTCTTCGCCAGAAATAGCAAAGGAAAACAAGCATCAAATTGTGGAGACTGAGCATCTGATGAAGACTCTACTGGAGCAGAAGAATGGGTTGGCTCGTCGGATATTTTCTAAGATTGGGGTTGACAATACCCGTCTTTTGGAGGCTACTGATCAATTCATCAAACGCCAACCTAAGGTAATTGCATCATGGAATCAAATTCTTATATGTGTATATGTATATTACCATCAGTCTTGGTCCTTTATGAACTTCTAACTTTTGGCTGTGAATTTTCACATGAATTTTAGTTGTTATATCCTAAAATATGTTAAACGAGTGTCTATTATACTGCACTAGGTTCTTGGTGAGTCAGCTGGTTCAATGTTGGGACGTGACTTGGAAGCACTGATCCAACGAGCCAGAGAATTCAAGAAAGAGTATGGGGACTCATTTGTGTCTGTGGAGCACTTGGTTCTTGGATTCGTTCAAGATCAACGTTTTGGGAAGCAATTGTTTAAGGATTTCCAAATATCATTGCCAACTTTGAAATCTGCAATCGAGTCCGTTAGGGGGCGCCAATCTGTTATTGACCAAGGTGACACCTTCTCTCTCTCTTTTAATGTATTTTGAATACTTTTATGTGGTCATGTTGCGGCACAAGTCAAATCTCTAGGCAATTTGTTGGACCTGATGTTTGATTTTGGTTGTGTTCTGTCTACATGCAACTATGTAAACCAATCTTCAATAATGTGCCATGAGGAAAACATCTAAAAATTGGTTGATGATTCTAGCTTACTAAAGCAATCAGTGAAGGAAAATGGATGGAGATGAGGGACCTTTTGTCCTCCGGCAATTAACATACATTAGAGCTTGTAGAAAATTAAACCACCTTGGTGTGCTTTTATTTTGGTTGAATACGTACTTGTTCTTTTTGTCTTGTTTGAATGTATACAGTGGCAAATTCGATAATATATGCTTCTCTATATCCGTTTCTCATTCATAATTTCAGTAGCATGTGCAGTTTGAAGCGTGTATTCCATTTTTAAGTAATCGTGATCTCTTGCAGACCCTGAAGGCAAGTATGAATCTCTTGAAAAATATGGAAAAGATCTGACAGCATTGGCTAAAGCTGGGAAGCTTGACCCTGTCATTGGAAGAGATGATGAAATTAGAAGGTGCATTCAGATTCTATCTAGAAGAACAAAGAACAATCCTGTGCTTATTGGTGAACCTGGTGTTGGTAAAACTGCTATTTCTGAAGGGTAAGTGCAGTATTTGGCCCTGTACAGAATTCTTTTTAATAATTAAGTCACTGTAAGATCCTGGCTTAGTCCTTTGGGAATATTATCTGCATGAAGGCAACCGCCGACTTGTTAGCATTGTTTTGATTTGTACTTGATCAAACGTGAAGACGTCAATACTGTCGAGAAGGCTAGACTTCTCATTTCTTGGTTGATATCGAAATGGGAATTGTGCTGCTTTAATTTTCTCTGTAGAGAATTTTTGTCAGCGTATGCTTTTGCTTGGGAAGTGGTTTGGCTTATATTTTCATTTTCCTAACGACTTTAGTACTTATATACTATTTTATTAAACAGGCTCGCTCAAAGAATTGTTCAAGGTGATGTACCTCAAGCTTTGATGAATAGGCGGGTATGTAAATGACCTTTTCCTGCTCTCTCTGTCTCTCTCACACATTTCTCCTTGATAAAAGATGCTGGTGTCCCTTTCATGGTTTTGTGATTACTTCTGTCCATCCCCTTTTGGGAGGTGTTTAAGGATTCACAGTTTACCACAATCTTAATAACTTGCTCTTTTCTTGTAGTTAATATCTCTTGACATGGGTGCTCTAATTGCTGGAGCAAAATATCGTGGAGAATTTGAGGATAGGCTCAAGGCTGTTCTGAAGGAAGTTACAGAATCGGATGGCCAGATTATCTTATTTATTGACGAAATTCACACTGTTGTTGGAGCAGGTAGCATATCCAATCTTAAATTTGGAAAACTGTAGCCTATTTTCACTGGTCACATGTTCTTGGCGGTGGTTTCCCAATATGGTGGAACTCTTGTTCGACTGATGAGTTGATGCATTGGTCTTTTACCTTAATAAGTTACTGGTGTGTCTCCACAGGTGCTACAAACGGTGCAATGGACGCTGGTAATCTGTTGAAGCCTATGCTTGGTAGGGGTGAGCTTCGGTGTATCGGTGCCACAACATTGGATGAGTATCGAAAGTACATTGAAAAGGATCCAGCATTGGAGCGTCGGTTTCAGCAAGTTTATGTTGATCAGCCAAGTGTGGAAAATACCGTTTCTATCCTCCGTGGGCTTCGTGAAAGATACGAGCTGCATCATGGAGTTCGCATATCTGACAGTGCTCTTGTAGAAGCTGCAATTCTTTCAGACCGTTATATTAGTGGACGATTTCTACCCGACAAAGGTAAATATCATTGTGACGAATGGAATTATTTGATGTGGTTGAAAATAGACATGCTTTATTGTAAAGAAAAACTTTTAGCGGAAGGATTTTGGAATATGCATGTCATGATGGTTGCTAATGGTATTTTTTTTGAAATACAGCCATTGACCTCGTTGATGAAGCTGCTGCTAAGCTAAAAATGGAAATTACTTCGAAACCGACTGCTCTTGATGAGATCAATAGGGCAGTACTGAAGCTCGAGATGGAGAGACTCTCTCTAACAAACGATACTGACAGAGCTTCTAGAGACAGGTTGAGTCGGCTTGAAGCCGAGTTGTCTCTCCTAAAGGAGAAACAAGCCCAGCTGACTGAGCAGTGGGAGCATGAAAAGTCCGTCATGACTCGCCTTCAGTCTATCAAAGAGGAGGTATGTTGGTGTTCTTAACTTTTGATGTTTCAAGAGGTAATATAATCTGGCCTAAACTAGCCACAGTGGTAACATCCTGTAGAAGTACAGGAGAATTTTTCGGTTCGGATTGTTATCTGCTCGGTAATTTTACATTCATTCTTGCAGATCGACCGGGTAAATGTGGAGATCCAGCAAGCTGAAAGGGAGTATGATCTTAACAGAGCGGCTGAATTGAAATATGGAAGCTTAAATTCCTTGCAGCGCCAGCTTGCAGATGCAGAAAAGGAATTAGATGAGTATATGAACTCTGGAAAGTCCATGTTGAGAGAAGAAGTGACCGGAAGTGATATTGCTGAAATTGTAAGCAAGTGGACTGGGATCCCTGTTTCTAAGCTTCAACAATCCGAGAGGGAGAAGCTTTTACATTTGGAGGAAGAACTTCATAAACGTGTCGTGGGTCAAGACCCAGCAGTTAAATCCGTTGCCGAAGCCATTCAAAGATCTCGGGCTGGTCTCTCCGATCCAAACCGTCCGATTGCTAGTTTCATGTTCATGGGTCCGACTGGTGTTGGAAAAACAGAACTAGCCAAGGCTCTTGCTTCTTATTTATTCAACACTGAAGAAGCCCTCGTGCGAATCGACATGAGCGAGTACATGGAGAAGCATGCAGTTTCAAGACTAATTGGAGCCCCACCTGGTTATGTAGGTTATGAGGAGGGCGGGCAGTTAACGGAGACTGTTCGCCGAAGGCCATATGCGGTTATTCTGTTCGATGAGATAGAGAAGGCTCATTCCGATGTGTTCAATGTGTTCCTTCAGATTCTGGACGACGGGCGAGTGACCGACTCGCAAGGACGAACTGTGAGCTTTACGAACACAGTTATCATCATGACTTCAAATGTGGGTTCACAGTATATTCTCAATACTGAAGATGATACACAACCAAAGGAAACAGCATATGAAACCATAAAGCGACGAGTTCTGGAAGCTGCAAGGTCAATCTTTCGTCCCGAGTTCATGAACAGAGTTGACGAATACATCGTTTTCCAACCTCTAGACCGCGATCAGCTCAACAGTATTGTTCGGTTACAGGTACCCTTTATATACCTCTTCGAATGATCAATACCCCTTTCGTAACGACTATCACGGATAGTCAAAATTCTCATGAATTAACCACACATTGTACTTTCTTACACAGCTGCAACGGGTTCAAAAGAGAGTTGCAGACAAGAAGATGAAGATCGAGGTGAGCGAAGCAGCAATTCTACTTCTCGGAAGTCTCGGGTACGACCCGAACTACGGTGCTAGACCAGTGAAGCGCGTAATACAGCAGAACGTGGAGAACGAAATCGCAAAGGGCATATTGAGAGGAGAATTCAAGGAGGAAGACACAATTGTAATAGACACAGAGGTATCGGCATTCTCTAATGGCCAACTTCCACAGCAAAAGCTTGTTTTCAGAAGAGTGGAGAACAAAGGCGCAGACAATCCAAACGCAGATAGCATACAAGCCTCTGCTCAGATTGTATGAACCAAATGCCGCTTTGTATTCACACACTTTCTATGTAGGGAATATACATAGCAAGATTAATGTTTTTTTTACCCTTTTTTTTTCACTCTCTATAAAGTTCACATAAGGTAATAATACCATGTAATTTGAGGCTGCTTTTACCTTAGGCCTTATATTTAACTGTCCAAGTTTAGTCTGTATGGTTATTATTATAATTATTTTTTTTTTAAAAAAATAATTATAAGATTTTTATTTATTATTTATTTTTACTATTTAAGGAAAAATAAAGAAGAAAAGAAAGGGAAAAGAGATCACACGTTGAGTGAGTCCATTAGCTTGTCGTTTTCGGAAAGTGACCGTCCAATTACCGGAATGCCACGTAAGACGGATAGAAATTTACATTTTCACAGCGTCCCAGCCATGGGTACACGTGGAGGTTTTTGATTGGTCGTTAAGTTTCCAATTGACTTAGCACTGTGGTTCTAAAATATTCCTCAGCCCTCGTCCTTTCCTTCTTCTCTAATTTAGACCCCAAAGCCAAAGCCTCTTCTTGTTCTTGTTCTTCTTCCTTCTTCTTCTTCCTTCTTCTTCTTCACCAAATCCCCCGTTCTATGTGAGCTTCAAATTCCCCTTTTCTTCTTCTTAGTGCTCGTTTTCATTTTCTTCTTTTCCTCTTCTTGTTTTTATCTTGTTTCTTTGTTCGGCTTTAGTGCAATGGGAACGAAATTGACTGATTTCTTGCTTCGTTTCTTGCATGCAGAGTCGGGTTTTTGGTGCTATGTTAAAGCGGGGAGACTGGGTCTGTTCCGCTGAGGTGAGTCTTTTTCTTTTTCTCAAGACGATCTACTTTGTTATCTGGTGTTGTGTGTTCGTTCTTCTTATGGATTTTGTAGGGTTTTATTTATTATTATTTTTTTGGAATTGAATGAGTAATTCTTTTGGGGTTTACTTGATTTAGGTGGTTGTTTTTTGTGATGTATGTTGCCGAGGATTTTGTGGATCTGACTCTAATTTACTAAACTTGCTTGAAGAATTCTGCTAGAGTTTGGGGTTTATGTGTTAATTGAGTATCTGCGCGTGCCTTGGAGTCTATGGTGAATGCTAATCCATTTCATTGTGTTTAAATTTACTTGTTCTTCTTGAATTGACTTGATTGATTAATCACTTCGATGTTTCGAGTCTCTGGTATTGGTTTTAGTTTCTTAACCATTGCTCGAGGCATCATGGGTGCATCATGGGTGTCTAAGGCTTCTTCGATGTATACAGTGTACAATAGTTCATTGGGGTGAAGATTGTTGATCGGAGCTTAGTTTTTCAACAGCTGCTCATTCAATCTAATCTATTGACAACCCATGCCAGATTAATTAATGGTTCCCAGATGCCCATGAAGGAATGATTTTAACAAAGCAATACCGGTGTGTGCATTCAGCGAGCTGCCTGTGCACAAAGGGGCATCTCAGTGAGGATGCAGTATTTCTAGTATTCCAATATTTGAACTGGAATCCGAAGTTGATTGCCACTCTTTCCTGTGCATGCAAATGGTTTGACGATCTTGCCAAGCGAGTGCTATGGAAGGAGTTTTGCAGGACCAGAGCCCCAAAAATGATGCTAGATCTGCAATCTAGCGGGAGTCACAGTGTTGATGGGAACTGGAGGGCACTGGGGAAGCTGCTTATTTTCTGCTCGGGATGTAAGAAGGGCGGTCTCTTCAATAACATTCAAATTCCTGGTCATTTTGTTTATAGAACCCGATTTTCTAGGACATCGGGCAAGAGTTTTCTTATGCCACAATGCAGAACAGATATTTTATATGTATCTGATCCTTGTGAACATCTCGACCAAGGGGAAGAAGGAGATATCGGTTTCTTCCGGGGTATTTTTAAGTCATTTTCAATGTCAAAGGTTAGGAAAATGCTGATAGAAAGAGGAGCAGAGCTTCATCCAACTGAGGTGTGCCCTTATTGTAAGGCCAAGCTATGGAGCATGCTACAGGCTAAAATGATACCACCGAGTGCAAGCTGCAGATTGGGTGCTTATGAGGATTGCATCGACTACTATGTCTGCCTCAATGGACATATGGTCGGTATTTGCACTCTGTTACCCTTGTCAGATTCTGAAGAGACGTCCGAGTTGGAGTGATAGCTACGTCATACACCATAGAAAAGGTAACATACCACATCTAACTTATGCATGT
This sequence comes from Cucurbita moschata, assembly GCF_002738365.1. Classification (NCBI taxonomy): domain Eukaryota; kingdom Viridiplantae; phylum Streptophyta; class Magnoliopsida; order Cucurbitales; family Cucurbitaceae; genus Cucurbita; species Cucurbita moschata. The sequence goes on from NW_019268530.1 coordinate 2,406,362, forward strand.
TTCTCTCTAGAATCTGGTATAGATTTGAAAGTTGAGCAACCAAAGCACCAAGTTTTTGAGTCAAATACTTGATTGTTTAAATTTTCCCTTTGTTTTTCCATCTGCAACCATGCTGAAGCAAATGTTGCTATGTTTCATTATGAATTGAATCGCAATTCCCAACCAACAACCTGATTTTCTAGAGAAGGGTGAGAATATTTTTGGTTTTATTGTGTAAGTGAGGGAAAGGGCCTGTTGTGACAGTTTGTTTTGCTGTAACTTGGAAGAAAAAACTTACTCTGATGGGATCGTTCAATTGGACTAATTATTTTTTTGCTTTTTTTGTTCTCTGAGTCCATAAATTTTTTTTTTTTCTGGGAGCTATTGAATCTGAGAGCCATTGTTCTTGAACAGATCGATCAATAGGCCTGCACAATCACCCTTGGATCTCATGCTGATTGGATGAACTTTGCCTCTAGTCCGTTCCACTTTTGTTTGGTGGAACCCAGCTTAGAATTCTGGGAAAATGTTCAATGGTGAAGACTTGGAAGCATTAGCAGAATCAGATTTTTTGTAAAAAAAAAAAAAACATCCTTTTGGATTGAAAGGTAGAACCATATAATTTTCATGTAAATTAACCTCTGATCTTATACTTGATATTGGTGATGGTGACTGGAATGATTATTGTTATTATTTAAGATAATGGATTGCTTTATATGTTCTGAACTCTTAGAAATCTCCTTGTGAAATGGATATGACCTAGCTGAAGCTTCCATCCTTAACACTTGATCATCCCCTTCACACACTAAAATTGAATTACTTGGCTTGCAATGTCTGTAAACTTGTTAGGCACAAGTCTTCGATGGTTGGTTCCATCACTCTCCTTGTTGCTCCTCTGATGCTCATTGGCCCAATGTTAGCTACCGGCACGCTTGAAAACTGTTCTATGGAAGTTTTACCTCTGATGCTGAGCTGAGAGGACAGGAGCAAAAGGGGGCAAGCATATCCTTCCTCTAGTTATGGAAGTTGCTTGAACGTATTGCTCTTGTTTGCTATAATCGACATAACCCTCCATATCGAGCTTGCTTCAATACCTTTCAACCATCTCAGCCATCCTACAACCCAATTCTCCTTGTTCAAACCAAGCGTCAATGGTAGAATTTATGTTTCCAGTTATGTTGTTTCCCTTTTGAATCTACTTGATACGAACCAAGAACCAAGGGGTCTCAATCATACGATATGATCCATTTTGTGTAAGGAATCCTCCTTGTTTTGTCCTTGTTTGAACATAGCTTCAAATTCAGTGTGATAAAAAGACTTGATATTGTGTTATTTACCAGCGCAAGCAGATAGTGGTTCACCAAATCGCAGAGAATCACCCAACTATGCGTGATGATTTTGTATGGGCTATAATAGAGATGATGTAAGAAGACCAAAGGGACCATTGGAGAGGGTTTTGTTTTTCTTCCCATTTTTGCACCAGAGAAGGAATTCTTACAGAGTTTACTACAGCAATCTCTGGTGAGAAGCAGAGAAAGGCATTGTTTCGTTTCCAGCCCATAAATTGAGTCAAGCATGCATTCTCAACCAATTAAAAACAGGTGCAAAAAGACCTATGAACATGACCATTTGCCAACAGTTGGATGTGGTCTTAGTTTTAGCCAAAACTTGTCACCAAACAAAACATCTAAGTTGTGATATGCAATAAACCAGTTCTGGTTCGGTTCGATTTCGTTTTTACCGATCAGCAACCAAAGACACCGATGAGAGCAAGAGAAAGAGGTTGGCGGTGGTATATGTAAATAAGAAACTAAACATCTAAATTGAATAGAGAAGGATGAACCAACAAAATCAAGGTCGAATATCTTTCAACACTCAATGACATGGTACATGAAGTCATCACTATTCTTAGTTTTATTCTCACAAGACCAACCAGGCTTAGCTTATATCATATGGTAGTTTCTCTGTAAAGGGGCAATACCCAAAAAAAAGAAAAAATAAAAAATAAAAACAAGAAACAGAGATGCATAAAGCACACAAGTTATTAATGCACAATTTGACTCACAATCCTGTGATTTCACCACCTTCTGTTCATTCCCAAATGTATTCTTCCATCACTATACAAATTCTACTGAGTTATACGAAATCTACCTTTTCAGTTCAAGCTGTGGCTCTTAGAGGAGAAGGCTTCTTGTCTTGGAGTGAGATAACCTTTTCAAATGCCCCTACCAATGCCTTGACCTTACTCTTTCGGGTTCGAACGAGTTTTCTCGCAGTTTCCGCTATGACATTATTGAACAAGACCTGAGTATCTTTCTTCCCTTCCACATCTTGATGTCTCAAAACTACTTTTTCAGATGGTGGTGTGGAGTTCTTGGAAATCCCCTTGACTATTCCCTTCTTCAAGCTTGTTCTTCGGCCATCCTTGCTCTTTTGGTTGTCCCCCAACGATTTTACTTCCATAAATTTGAGCCTCGTTGGACCATGCCTTTTGGAATCAAGGTCAATTACCTTCTTGTTCCTGAAACTTAAGCTGAAAGATGAAGAATCCTTTCCTTTGGTCTGAAGCATTCTCGGGGACTTGCCTTTTTTAACCCCATTGGGATCATCTTCTTTTTTTATGCCACCGTGTTTCTTCGATCCCGAAACAGTGGCATTCGCTTCGTATTTTGTATATTTAGTTCCACCAGAATCTTCTCTAAGAGGTGAAAGAGATGGGCCATTTGCCAAGGATGTTGGTGACTTTTGATACCCCTTCAAACCATGCTTGTCATTTTGGTCAGATTCAACAAGCTTGGTCTTCTTAGTTTCCACATTGATGACATGCAAGATTTTCTCTTGTGATTCCACACTTGATGCTTCCTTGGCTTGAGCTCTTCTCGTTTTGTTCTGACTTTTGACTTGAGACACAACTTTCGAGTTCTTGTTCTTTATCGCAGGTAAGTTTACCACGGTATCGACAGAATTTGGATCCGTTGTGATTATGGACTTTTCCACCACTTTTGTTCCATTTCCTTTCAAGGTTCCCGCTCCTTCACATGATTTAGAATTGTTGTTGCTGTGGGCTGCAATATTACCAGAAGGACCAGAAGAGGTCACTGATTTTGCTTTCAAAGCTTTTGGCTTCGACAAACTGTCGCCCCCTGCTTCTGCAACACTGGCCAAAGCCTGTTTTGGAGAACTTTCAGATTTGGTAGACGAATAAACTACTTGCTTTGTAGTTTTATGAAACTTGGGTTTTGAGGTTATGGGCTTAGTTTTTGTCTTGGCCACCTGTTCCTTACCTTCATTCATAGCTTCACTCTTTAATGGACTTCGCCTGTTTGAACCTTGCCTGCTAAGAGAACTTTCAGCCACTACTACCGGTTCCTTAATTTCGCTTCTAACTCCAATCTCTACTCGACTTCGCCCGCTAGGAGAAGTTTCAGGCACTACCCGTTCCATATTTTTGCTCGTAGCTTCAATCTCTACTGAGCTGTGCCTGCTAGTAGAATTTTCAGGCACTACTCGTTCGCTACTTTCACTCGAAACTTCCATCTCTACTGGACTTTGCCTGGTAGGAGAGTTCACAGGCACTACCAGTTCCTGACTTTCACTTATAACTTCAATCTGCCTGGTAGGAGAATTCAAAGGCACTACCAGTTCCTTACTTTCACTTATAACTTCAATCTGCCTGGTAGGAGAATTCAAAGGCACTGCCAGTTCCTTACTTTCACTTATAACTTCAATCTGCCTGGTAGGAGAATTCACAGGCACTATCAGTTCCTTACTTTCACTTATGACTTCAATCCGCTTGGTAGGAGAATTCACAGGCAGTACCATTATAACTTCAATCTTCTTGGAAGGAGAATTCATAGGCACTACCAGTGCCTTGTTTTCACTTATAACTTCAATCTGCTTGGTAGGAGAACCCACAGGCACCTCCGGTTCCTTACTTTCGCTCGTAACTTCAGTCTCACTTTGCCCATTAGGAGCTTTTACAAGCGTTGCCTGTTCCTTACTTTTGCTTGTAACTTCAGTCTCACTTTGCCTGTTAGGAGCTTTTACAAGCGTTGCCTGTTCCTTACTTTTGCTTGTAACTTCAGTCTCACTTTGCCTGTTAGGAGCTTTTACAAGCGTTGCCTGTTCCTTACTTTTGCTCGTAACTCCAGTCTCTACCGGACGTCTGCTAGGAGAACTTATGGGCACTACCCGTTTAATCACATCAGTGCCACCACTAATACATGTCCCCGAACTAGGTGAAACCTTCGACTTGGTCACACGAACAGAATGCTTTTTTTCAGGCACAACCACAGCCTGGTCTGAATTTTGGGCATCAAGTGCCTTTTTCATTGCTCTTTTCAACAGGGGAACTCTGGCCTTCGTCTCTAATGAATGATTATGCCCATATTTGCAAATATCATGACAAGAACCAATTGAGGATCTGCGGTCACGAAAATTGTTTTGTTCATCAATACTCAATGAGATTGCTTTTCCCATTGATAATCTTCTCAACCTATCACCATCAGATCTGTGGGTCTCAGGGGACATTGACAAATCCATACTCCCATCAACCATTTAACAGCACAATTTGAGAGCACTACCTGAAGATCAAACAAAAAGAAAAACTCAATAACTTCAAGAGCTTACAGGCAAGTTTGTAGATGCCTAGTGAACCAACAAAAAATCAAAGAAAATACTCTCTACCTTTCTAATGCAAATCACATTGATTTTACAAGCTAATTAGACTTCTTACATGAATGAGAATTTTAAAGAAAGGAGGATAAAGATCACATCTCTATGATTGTTCTATAAAGTTTATCGACTGAGAAATCTTCCACAATAAGGTCAATCAAACATGGAGTCTTTTCAAAAAGAAAAAAAAGAAAAAAATATCAACGTAGTTTCGTAAATGCTTAGCATATCGACTACTTGAAGATGAGCGTAGATCCAAAAAGAAGTTTATCAAGCATGATTAAAATATATGGAAACCACAAAATCCACGAAGATTAATGAAAATTAAAGTATTGATTTCCCAAACATCTAGACAATGATATGTTTTTGCTTGATGGCCCTACTAATAAATGCCAGATTTGAACCAAAACATATCACTTTAATGGAACAATGGAGTAGATCTGCTGAAGGGAGACATTGTGCATGGTATTATGATGGTGAAGGATGAGACCAAGGACTTCTCAAACACTCATAAGCATTCATTAGATGCAAATCAACTGGACGTAATAGATTATAGTATTGTGATGAACGAATCAAGTGCTTCTCTCTAAAAAAGTACTTTAAACTTGAAAAGTACTTTTACTAGTTAAAAGCACCGTTTGTCTCCTGCAGGTAAAAATGAAGTGATGATTCTATACAGTTTTTCCTAAATGAAGATCAAAGAAGAAACACAACAAGCACATCGATCTTGAAGATAATGGAACGAATCATGAGGGAGTTGATTAACAAGCAAGTATCAATCATTTCAACTCACTAATTCCAATCACAGTTCATGGAATCAAAGCAACCATTCCAATAATCCGATACCAATCAGAGCATCAACAGAAACATCCATTTCCGAAATCGCTATTGAATGCACCATTTGCTAATCCAAACACACACAAAGAAAAAGAAGAGAAACAAATACATACCGCTTCCGATTCTTCTCCGCGATGCTAACAAGTCTCCGTTGCTTAACAAGAAAGCAAAGAAACACGAAACGAACACGATACGATTCAGCCCGATCAAATTGAAAGAGATCGAAGAAAGAACCTGTGTCCGATCAAAACCAAGCAAAATCAAAACGTAGAAGAAGGATTGATTCGAGTCCAAAGATCGTGCAAGCAACTGAACAATTCAAGTTCTGTTGAGAATTTTTTTTTGCTTTTTGTCTCAATCAAATCAACTCAGCGTCTTCGTTTTCCGAGGACCCACAGAGATCGTTGAAGCTTTTTTTTTCTTTTGAGGAATTAAATTTTTGATTCAATGAATGAATTTAATTCATAAATGAATGATTTAATGAGGGTGATCCGCGTGATATCCAGAACAGTCTTTTTCCATCTCATTTCTCAATTATTTATATTAATTTATTAGGTTTCTCAAACGGTTTATGCAAGTAAATAAAGTACCAATATTTATCTTTTTTTTTCTTTTTCATTTTAAATATTTTAAATAAATATTTATTTAATCTTCATATAGATCAGCTGTTTCCATAATTAAATTTAATTGTTTTATTTCATGTCTAATATATTTTAAATAAACAAAATTTTACTATTTTTTGCAATTCTTTTTTAACGATGTTTAATATATATTTTTAAATTTTAAATTTTAAAGATTAAATAGTTATGAATTTAAAAATTCAAACAAATTAACAAAAATCAATATATGGTAATTTTACACAAAACTGGATTTTAAAATTGGTAGATTTAAAATTAAAAATTCTACTATTTTTTTATAATTATTTATTTATTTTCCATAAATTAATAGATTTATTTAAAAGTTTCTAGATTTCAATGTCTAACTAAATACAAGTGAAATTCTGACATTCAACTTAAATTATTTAAATTGATCATTAAATAGTATTTATTATTTATTTAAAAGTCTTTGCTACCATTAATAGTTTTTTAAAACAAAAAATACTTTTTTTTTTCTATTTAAGAATTTCAATTTAGTATAATAATATTTTAATGGGTCCATTTTCTACGGCTGATATGACTTTTGAGCAATAAAAAAAAAATTTCCCATTAAAATGATTTTTTAAATTTTAATATCAAAAGACATTTTGAAAATTTTAAAAAAATAATAATAAACAAGTATATTGATTTACTTTTAAAAATTAAAAAAATAAATTCAGATAATAATTTTAAATTAAGTTAAAAAATTTTAAATATTATAATTTAGTCTCTATATCAAAAAAAATAAAATAATAATAGTTATAGACTTATAATTATAGAAATAATCATAATTGAAATAATTTTTATTATTGATAAAATATTATTATCAATTTCCCAATAATATATACAAATTAGAAATTTTGTTTCTCTCCTCTCTATTTTATATATTTTTTTTTATTTGTGAAACCTTTGAAAAAATATTCTATTTACTTTATTTTCTCAAATTTGCAGCAATATAATAATAAATTTATTATCCAATAATAAAATTTGTTCATAAATAACAATAATAGCTGGCTTCATTTCTAAACTTTAAAATGTGATTAGGCGTAACATCAATTTAATTAACGTTGTTAACTAAATAATGACATCACGAGTATATTATATAATGTACGACACAAGAAATTAGTTAGAAAAAAATAAAATAACGGTTGAATGTACCTTATATTTAAGCATTCCATGTCAACTTAAGCACATAGTTCAACTCCATAAAGTATATACCTTCGATCGCGAGGTCTATGCATCAACTTAAGCATTGCTTAGCTCAATAAAATATATACCTTCGACCACGAGATCCCATATGTCAACCTAAACGTAGCTCAGCTGCATAAAATATATACGTCTGATCATGAGATCCTATATATTAGCCTTAAGTGCAGCTCAAATCCATAAAATATATGCTTTCGATCACAAGATCTCGTACATGAGGTACATCAGAGGTTCGAGTCTCTCAAACTCTATATAATATTACATATCTAACCTCTTTTATAGACCATGTCGGGAATAGGTAGAGATTTCATTTTCACGTACCCACTTTCAAATGTGAAGTTTGAATATCTTGGCTTGTATTTGTATATTTTCGCCGGTTTGTTTGTACCTACTTCTCAAACAACCCTTACCTAATAGACCAACCCTACCTTCATCTCCATTCCATTTTTTTCCTTATTTTTTTTATTTTTTTTTATTTACTGAAATGAAATATAAAATATTTTCATAAAAGGAAAATATTTATTAGTTATTCTTACATCTTTTTAATACATTGTATATACAATTTCAAATTAAAAAAAAAAAGTAATCTATTTATATTACACACGAAAATGTAAATAGTGGACATCTATGGCTCGACTAGTTAAAATTTTGTACTCTCGACTGAAAGTTTCAATTTGGTCCTTATATAGAGCGTTTTGATATACTTTTAAACGCTTTGATCTAGTCCTTGTTTATATAAAACATGGGCATCATATAATTACTCCAATCCTCTGTACAAGCAGTGAAACAAGGACATGAGCTTCTTTATAGCCTTGTCCATACAGCAGCACCTATTTTCCAGATATCTATAGCACAATGCCAGTGAATGTGGCACACAAAAGCCACAAGAGGACACCAGAAATTACCAAGTTCAACTTGTACGCCCTTACACAAGAAGAGTTTTTAGGGAAAGAAAATGGGACACTAAGCCAAAACAAAACTTATTTTACCTGGGTCTGCAAGGATCATCCGTGATCGCAGGAGAGCGACATTGAATCTGAACAATCCTGCTGAAATATCGGCAAATTGGGACGGGAAGCGGGAAGCGGGAAGCTAACGTGTTGACTAGCTAAGATATGAAGTCGGCTATCTTGATGGCTGTGGCTGGTTTGTAGAAGTAAAAGTCCTGGAGTGATGGCCTCCACCAGACACAATTCAGGCTGACTTGTGGTACGCACCTTAAGTGATGATCTCCCTCATCAGCCAATCCAGACTGGGGTATGCAAAATACAATATGAGAAACGACGGGAGAGCGAAAAGGACGGTGACTAATATGTACAGAGCCAAGATTGCTGCACTGGCAGGCACGGCGTATAGGATGATGAGGAGGAAGATGATCACCAATGGAAATTTAGCTGTCAAGTGAACGAAGAACACGAGCAATTTGCAGAGAGATGATTTCAGTCTCTCCAGATTAAAGCTATGGGCATGGCTATTGGCGTTGTTTGGTCGTTGTGGATCTAATTGACGAACATGGTGTCCCCTCCTAAGGTTACTGTGACCGACTTGATTACTCCTTGAATTTCCGCTCACGGGGAAGACTAGTTGATCCCCAGAGAAATCAGAACGAGATTTCACCCTTTCGCCATTCATGTTCTCAACCATCCACAAAAGGAAGTAATTCTTGCAAGGGAATTTGAGGTTTCCTTTATAAACTAGGCGGAAGGATAGGAGGTTGCACCATGGGCAGGATATGAAAAGCGGAAGCTGAACGGGTAATGTCGGGAACTTCACCACAGCCCACTGCAATCCCAAGATGCAATTCTTGCATAGAGTATGGCCACACCATAAAACATGGGGCACATTCTCAACAATGTTGAAGGATTCCCAGCATATTGGACACTCTAGCACCTCCTCCCTACCATCTGAAGATACCTCATCATCAGAACACTCTGTGGCGGTATGAGTCAGTTTTTGGGAGCTGCTCTTTAGTCCAGTACATCCAGCCACACAATTGGAAGCAAAATTCCACATTCTAACAACACACAGCTACGGGTCAGAAACGACCACCTGCAATAGTAGCTGAAGTTGCAGTTTACCAAGGCATATTAGCAATTAACTTCATGCCAAATGAGTCAATTATGCTTTATCTAAGAGTTGAGTCTTAAAGGAAAAAGGAAAAATGGGGAAAAAATCAACTAAATCAACAAGGACTGTACCTGACATCACGAGACAAGGTACATAGATATCATATGTACCATTAATTTGAGTCGAACAATGTATAATATTCGAGAAAGTTGGATTAATTTCATCAATAGTGAATGATGGATGAATGCTTGACTAAGATTGTAGGAAAATCATGTAACAAGGAACAGGTGCAACGCTATGGAGGAAAAGCGTGTAAAGAATCAAACTTCTTTTTTTCTAATTTACACGAGTAACAAATATAAAGTAGAGAAATAGAACTTAGAAAACAGTCTTAAGAAGGACCTCGAAAGATTTCCCTACCTGTCCTCACTGTTTTCAAAAGGACGCCTATGTGTTTCACAGAAAAACCCACACTGGAAGCCTGGCTTTCAAATAAGACTGCTTGAGGCGCTCTCGCCTCGGTGCTAGAGATGGGCAGGAAATATTCTGAAAGAGTATTCAGTTTTCTCCGCAATCTCTAACAAAAACTCTTAATTTTTAAAGTTTCCATTATCAACTTATTTATAATACTATACTCAGCCTAATATAATATAAGGAAACCTGTAAATCCACAAAAGAGACGGGTTACCTCTAGAGGACCAAAAACATTAAGGCACCCCGCTCGATAACCATTTAGGTTTTGATTTTTTATTTTTGGTTTATGAAAATTAAGCCTATAAATGCTACTTTCCCGGGTTTTCTTGTCTTGTTATCTACCTTCCAAATTTTGATAACTAAAAAAATAGTTAACAAAAACTTGTTTTTGTTGTTGGAATTTAGCTAAGAACTCAAATATTTTCTTAAGAAAGATGAATCCATGATAAAGAAATGAAAAGAAAACAAGAACAATTTTCAAGAACCAAATGGTTAACAAATGGGGCCTTAATTTTTTAGTATTAGAGTTATAAATACCACTTTCACACATGAGCTTTTTTGTTCGTTATCTACTTTTAAACGTATTTTCAAAACTCAAGCAAAGTTCTTAAAACTAAAAAAGTAGCTTAAATTTTGACTATGAATTCAAAACTTTCCTCTAACAGAGGTGAAAGAAAACCATAGAGGAAACAAGCACACAATGTTCAGAAACAGAAAACTAAAAACAAAATTGTTATCAAACAAGGCCTAAATAAACCATAGATGCAGCAAGAAAATGGCAAAATAGGTTGAGAAACAACGCCCTAGAGACGATCGATTGGAGGCCAAGTACTATACAATTGGCCTCATCGGATATAAAATTAACCTAAACGCGTTAACATTACATTACAAATATCCATTAGTTGCATAAACCGCACAAAAGAATTCAAATCAAATCCCCTAAAAAAGGCAGAACAATAAGAACAAACACGCAAAGAACAAAAAAAAATCCCTAAAATCCTCGCAGAAACCGCAAGATTACTGAAAATACACAACAAATTCACCAGGTGAAAATCGAAGAACAACATTGCAGAAACAGAAAAGGCACAAAAACATCAAAAGATCGACGAAATTAGAACCAAAATCAATCAATCAATCAAAAAAAAAAAAAAAAAAAGCTCCAGAAAGAAAGGATGAGGCGATCTTACCCCTAACAAATCCCTCACGCCGTGTGAGGGATGAAGAAGAGAAGCTTGAATCGGGATTATTCAGTTGACTTGAACTCCGGTTAGGATTACGGGACGATATTTTTCAGTTGGGAAAGGGCAAAAGCTTAAACGAAAATGGAGCTTGGCGGTGTGTTGTTGTGGACCTTCTTTTGCTGCTCATCACTCATCCATGTGGAACCAGATCTGAGAGTTCTTTCAATGTCACGAGACTTGCACGTGATCCCTCAAATTTTCTTTTTAAAAGTTTGTGTAATAAATTTAATCATTTTTTTCGATAATTATTCGACTAAATAAAAAGATTAAAGATTTATTTATTAACCACAAATTAATTTTGTATGTAATTGAATTTTTTAATATTTTATTGTCGTTTTTGGCACAATTTGTTAATTACTAACGAGTAATTAATCCTAATTTGTTGAAATTAATCACGAATTCACTAATGTAATGTTAAATTAATTAGCTTAATAAACTAATGAGAGCTTAATTAAGCCTTTTATTTTCTAATTATTTTTTGTATGCATCATTTTATAATTTCTTTTTATATTATTTTATTATAATTCATCATTATTATATAAGGTTTAAAATTGAATATTCCTAAGTTCATTCTATTTTCAAATTATTTTTTGTCATGCTTTTCTAGTGTAATGGTCCAAGTTCACAGTTAGCAGATATTGTCTTCTTTGTGTTTTTTCTTTCGGTCTTCCCCTCAAGGCTTTAAAACGCGTCTGCTAGGGAAAGGTTTCCACACTCTTATAAAAGGATGTTTCGTTCTCCTCCCCAATTAATGTGGGATATCATATCTTGTGTTAATCACGTTAGAAATGGCTCTAGAATAATCCAAAATAGTAGAACGAAGCTAAAAAAAAAGCGATCCAAGCCATTTAAGTCAATCAGAGCCGCCACGAGCAGATAGAAACCCAACGAGCTGCAACAGCCCAAGCCCTCCGCTAACATATACGTGAGACCCCACATCAGTTGGAGAGAAGAAAAAGCATTTTTTTTTATAAGGGTATGGAAACTTCTCCTAGCATACGTGTTTTAGAATGAAACCCAAAAGGAACAGTAGAAAGAAAAAAAAAAAAACATGATATGAACCACGACCAAGGAATTTCCATACCTCAAGGTCCAATTACAAGGACCAGAGCCAAGAAGCTACAACAAACCTTATACAGTTATATTCAAGCTATGGTGAGCTTATCAAAGGAAATTCTAGAAGACGCTGGAGACCTCCGTTATATGTTGTGCAAAGTTGAGCTTCAAGAAAAAGATGAATTAAATGCACTTTAAGTTGCATTTAATGAACTCTGCTGAATTTATGAAATTAGTCTAAGGACGAGTCAATAAACACATTTTATTAATTGTATTATTTAATTATAGTTTAACTCTTTGTTTGTCATATTTAAGCTAGTTTTAAATATAGGAGTTAAGGTATATTGTTACCCACATAAGTTACTATATTCCACCATTCACTACCATTAACTGACCATTTTAATATGGAGGTTAGGAGTATTTTTCATTTACTAGCCCATTTAATTTGGGAGTTATGTATTAGTGGGTTAAGGTTGTAAGGACTATATAAAGCATTCTTTTCTTTCATTAGACATCAGATTTTGAAATTAAGAATAAAATTTCTATTTTAGCTTTGTTGAGAGCTAAACTTGCATGTAGAGTCATTCAAGTAGTATTGATCAAACCTCTTGTGGAGTGATTCGAATCACGAGTTTAGAAACGAGTTTTCTTTACTCTTGATCTTGATCATCAAGGTAATCGGTTCCAAACTTTCCCTTGAGTTGATTTCCATATCATAACATCTACTAGAGGTGGGTTTGAGCTGTTACCCGAGCCAACTGAAGCCAAACCTAACTAAAAAAATCGACCCAGTACTCCAAAATCACTCTCGTTTAGATATGATCTCGATTCAAGAAGATTTGTATATATATATATATATATACACGTACAAGATTGGGTATGATTTCCAAAATCAACAAGGAAAAAGCAAAAAGGAGGGCTCTAAAGCAACCTTTCCATGAACAAACTTGACTTGGTGAAGCTTTTTATGGCACCAAATCAGTTGGCTCTCTGTTAATCTTGACATACTCACCACTCTTGATATCAATCTCAGCTCAACCTCTGCTATCAACAATTCATCCCTCGCTATCCCTTCTTCACTCATCCTTTGCAGCTTCTTCACTATACAATTCCCACTTCTCATCATGTCTTTTAGCCGTTTCTCCTTCTAAATTTCATGTAATTTCAAGATCAAAACTCACAAACAACGAAAAGGGTTGTTTTTTTTATCAGAAAACCCAGAAAAAAAATACCTTTTTTAGATCAGTTCTTACTTGGATCATCATGAGTTCTGCATCAAACGGGTTTTGGGTATCAATCCGATGAACATGTTCTTGAGGAAACACGAACTTGATAGCTGAATTCCCAATGTCCTTGTCCGATTGAAGCAATTCACGAAAAACCCTTATTGAATCTTCAATGATTGATACTAAATCTGCTGTTGAAATGGTACTTAGATTCTTGTTATTTACACAATCCTCTGCAAGTGAGTTGGGTAAGTAATGGAAAGCTTCAAGATTTCAGGGTAATTTGATAATGTACTCATAAACCCACCTCTAATGGCAGGAACTTGAAGAAGATTACGAACGAGACGTCGATTTTTCGCGTAGTTTTCGATTCGAGGACCGTTAAACGGCTCGTCCTCGATGAATCTTTGAATGAGAATGCAGAAGAGTTGAAACTCGTTTACAACTTGACTGAATTGAGAGTCGTTTTGTTGCAATTGTTTGGCTTTTCTATGCTGCCATTGAAGAAGCTCCCAAGACAGACAAAGATGTCCGACATAGACCATTTCCATGTCTCTTTTGATGTCTTTGATCAGTTTTAGACAGCCCTTGTCTGCTCTCCCTGGCCTTAACATGTCGGAAAACAGAGATTTTAGGCTAGATTTCCTTCCATCATTTGGAAAAACTGGATCTTTCAGCTTAACAAACCCTGCAACAAAGTAATCAAATTAGTCCCCTCGAACAAAGTACATCATAGAACCTCTCCTGAGGTCTATGTAGCCCTTGAATAGCTTTCTCTTAATCGAGACTCAGCTCCTTTCTCTGAAGCCTTCGAACAAAGTACACCCTTTGTTCGAAACATGAGTCACTTTTGACTACACATTCGAGTCTAGCAAATTCTTTGTTCGACACTTGAGGATTCTATTAACATGGCTAAATTAAGGGCATGACTCTGATACAGTGTTAGGAATCACAACTCTCCACAATAGTATGATATTGTCCACTTTAAATTCTCGTGGCTTTACTTTGGGCTTCCCCAAAAATTCTCGTACCGATGGAAATATATTTCTTATTTATAAACTCACGATCGTTCCCTAAATTAGCTAACGTGGAACTCCCTCTCAATAATCCTCAACAAAGACCGACTTACCGATGGCATAATTCGTTTGAGTATTGAAGATGTCGAGCTTTCGCATTTTGTCTGTATAAGTCTTGTAGAGCCCATGAATCTCTTTGAAATGTTCTTTTTGTTCGAAATTTCCACCATTTTTTAGAGGTTTTAAAGCCATGGGGCGCATGGATTCTGGCTCTGGCTCTGTTTCTTCTTCTAGAACAGTTGGAAGCCGTCCTGTTCTTGAGTGTCTTAGCTCAATTTTGAGCTGGTTGATCAAATCTTGATGCTCGATCTCGTCCGATTCTGTTTCTTTTGATTCCTCTAAACTCTCTTGATTCTCCTCCTCGTTCCAATCATTTACAACCAAAGATTCCGCATTTGAAACAGAGTATTTGTGTTCTTGTTCTTGTTCTATGAACCCATCATCAAAACATGGAGTTTGATCACAGAACAATTGTTGAACAAAACAGCTGGTTGTTTGTGATTCTTCCATGAATCCATGGATTTGTGAAATGGGTTTGAGCTGAAACTTGCTTGAATTTGAGCTCGGTAAAACATAGACAGGCTCTGTCGGTGCTTCTGGTATTGTATTGTTGCCATGGATTGCAAGAACAGAGCCGACATCCATGTCGTTTGCTCCATAATCAATGGAATTTGATTCGGAGTTGAAAAGGTTGCGATAAATGTTAGAAACATACCTGAAAAAGTTTAAGATTAGTGCTCCAAGAACAGAGACGATGGAGTTGCAGAGGAAAAATTTCAAGGGATTGGCGAAAGGAAGCATGTTATGGAACAGAAATTCATGGCTTAGTGAAGGAATATGAATATATAATATGATAAGGACACAAAATTAGTTTGAATTGATCTCGAGTCGAATAGATAAGAACAAAATTGAAATTTAAAAACGATACAGAATCTAAATCGGAACCCTAATATTCCCGAACTATGTTATTATATTATGTATTTGTTTTGAAATAAGCTAATACTATTGCTTAGACCAACACGTGATCATGTCATATTCTAGCTGTGATGTCCCATATTGGTTGGGAATGGGAACAAAACACCCTTTATAAGGTGTGGAAACCTTCTCCTAGTAGACGTGTTTTAAAGCGTTGAGGGGAAGCTCGAAAGGGAAAGCCCAAAAAGAACAATATCTGCTAGCAGTGGATCTAGGCAGTTACAAATGGTATCAGAGCCTGACACAAGACTGTGTGCCAGTGAGGAGGCTGTTCGGGTAGACACGAGACGGTGTGCCAGTAAGGATGTTGGGCCCCAAAGGGGGTGGATTTGGCGGGGGTCCAGACGCTGAGCCTTGAACGGGGGTGGAGAACAAAACATCATTTATAAGGTATGGAAACATTCCCCTAGTAGACGCGTTTTAAAACCTTGAGGGGAAGCCCGAAAGAGAAATCCCAAAGAGGATAATATCCGCTAGCAGTGGATCTGGGTCGTTACAAGCTGAGTC
Organism: Cucurbita moschata; assembly: GCF_002738365.1. Taxonomy (NCBI): domain Eukaryota; kingdom Viridiplantae; phylum Streptophyta; class Magnoliopsida; order Cucurbitales; family Cucurbitaceae; genus Cucurbita; species Cucurbita moschata. The sequence goes on from NW_019268530.1 coordinate 2,422,315, forward strand.
AAGGCCTCACAGAGATCCATTCATTTGAGTACTAACGAGGCATGAATCCTTATATGTTCTATGTACCAGGCATAATGTCGACATACCTATGTTGTCCAACACTGTCCTCGAAAATTCCTTCTTGAAGGAAGATATCTATGACACTCGTCTTACAATTCTCCCCCACACTATAAAACACACATGTTTCATTAGGTAGTTCACTTAGGCTATGAAGCTCGAGGGTAGTTGAGGGTTGACATCATACCTCCCTCAATCACATTTTTAGGTATCTTGATTTTGACCAAACTTCATACGGCCTCGTGAAGCGTCTGTCTAGTGTCTAACTGACACCAAATCTAAACAGCTTTCATATTTCACTTGTACGAGCTTCGAAATTCACGTTAGTTTAAAGGGTAATAATGTAATTTTGAAACATTGTATTTACTTAGAGGAGAAGTTAAGTCACAATTCTCTTTTTTGAAATTAGTTAAGTTAGAATAAAAAGAAAAAGAGAACCATAAAGACAATAGGGACTTTATGTCTTGCAACACATGGAATATAATTTTTTATTTTTTATTTTCAAATTGTCAAACGTGGAATATTATTTTACAAACATTAAATTATTAAGGTATTAAAAAAATTAATGATTTTATTAAAACTTATAAACCAATAAATGTCAGTAGTCATCCTATCTTCAGGGTCGTTCATATTCGGATGTGGTCTCTGTTCATTCATGTACCCTTCCTTTTAATCGAGTGTCACATGTCCACCCGTTTTTGAGTTGGTTCGTCTTTGAACAAGATGCACCTTTATTTTCGATGACTGACCGTGCTTTGTTCAGAGTAATCCTATATTGGGTGACTTCCTGGAAATTTTTCTATGATGTATGTGAGTGAGGACAAAATATGCTAGAATAGCTCATGTTCGTATGTCTCAGGAGAATGCTAGGATCATCACGTGTCATTTAGGATTCATCTATGTACTTCTATTCAAGCACCACAGCTTGAGTCGACGTAGACGTGGTCTACTTGAACCTTGACCTTCTAGAATAGTTAGATAAGGCCAAAGACACATAGCGGCCAAGAGTGTGAATGACCATCTCTAACCGTCGTCCAGATAGGTCTTACAAAGTTTAGAAGCGTAATTAAGAAGGGTTTAAATTGTCACGTGGAATGAGACATAGAGAAGTGGGTGGGTTTACTTAGGGTTTGACTTCAAGTCTCTTCTTGGTTGCACGCATGGCATTGGAATGCGCTCAAAATGGCTTTAAATTTTGAACACCTTATCCCAATAATTAATCTTTTTTTATTTCAAACTTTTTTGTTTTTGTCTCTCAAAACCCCATTTTTTATTTTAATTTAATTTTTATTTTCTTATTTCGATGCATGACTTTTTTTTTATTATTAAAATATTACATATATTTTATGTACCAATTAATTCCTTTTTTCCTTTTTATAAATAAATTAAATCATAATATCAATTTCCTTGTAAGATATTGCTTTTTTAATATATATATTAATTTTAAAATTATATTATATTATAAAGATCCCTATGGTAAGTTTTTATTTTACCCCAACCCAACTAGCTCTAGCACGGTAAAGATATATAGCCAATAGAAAGAAGTCATCTCGTAATTCTATGCACCTAGAAAGAAGTTTATAATTAAGAAATACTATCTTCATTGAAATGAGGCATTTTGGGGAAACACAAAGCAAAGTCATGACGGCTTATGCTCAAAGTGGACAATATCATACCACTGTGGAGAGTTGTGTTCGTCTCATGGTATCAAAACCATGCCCTCAAATGTCGAACAAAGGGCACCAAAAGAAAAAGGAGTCGAGTCGCCTCCTCCATATCACTGTGGAGAGTTGTGTTCGTCTAACATGATATCAGAACCATGCCCTCAAATGTCGAACAAAAGGCTCCAAAAGAAAAAGGAGTCGAGTCGCCTCCTCCATATCACTGTGGAGAGTTGTGTTCGTCTAACATGATATCAGAACCATGCCCTCAAATGTCGAACAAAAGGCTCCAAAAGAAAAAGGAGTCGAGTCGCCTCCTCCATATCACTGTGGAGAGTTGTGTTCGTCTAACATGATATCAGAACCATGCCCTCAAATGTCGAACAAAAGACTCCAAAAGAAAAAGGAGTCGAGTCGCCTCCTCCATATCACTGTGGAGAGTTGTGTTCATCTAACATGATATCAGAACCATGCCCTCAAATGTCGAACAAAAGGCTCCAAAAGAAAAAGGAGTCGAGTCGCCTCCTCCATATCACTGTGGAGAGTTGTGTTCGTCTAACATGATATCAGAACCATGCCCTGAAATGTCGAACAAAAGGCTCCAAAAGAAAAAGGAGTCGAGTCGCCTCCTCCATATCACTGTGGAGAGTTGTGTTCATCTAACATGATATCAAAACCATGCCCTCAAATGTCGAACAAAAGGCTCCAAAAGAAAAAGGAGTCGAGTCGCCTCCTCCATATCACTGTGGAGAGTTGTGTTCATCTAACATGATATCAAAACCATGCCCTCAAATGTCGAACAAAAGGCTCCAAAAGAAAAAGGAGTCGAGTCGCCTCCTCCATATCACTGTGGAGAGTTGTGTTCGTCTAACATGGTATCAAAACCATGCCCTCAAATGTCGAACAAAGGGCTTCAAAAGAAAAAGGAGTCGAGTCGCCTCCTCCATATCACTATGGAGAGTTGTGTTCGTCTAACATGATATCAGAACCATGCCCTTAAATGTCGAACAAAGGGCTCCAAAAGAAAAAGGAGTCGAGTCGCCTCCTCCATATCACTGTGGAGAGTTGTGTTCATCTAACATGATATCAGAACCATGCCCTCAAATGTCGAACAAAAGGCTCCAAAAGAAAAAGGAGTCGAGTCGCCTCCTCCATATCACTGTGGAGAGTTGTGTTCATCTAACATGATATCAAAACCGTGCCCTCAAATGTCGAACAAAAGGCTCCAAAAGAAAAAGGAGTCGAGTCGCCTCCTCCATATCACTGTGGAGAGTTGTGTTCGTCTAACATGATATCAGAACCATGCCCTCAAATGTCGAACAAAAGGCTCCAAAAGAAAAAGGAGTCGAGTCGCCTCCTCCTCGAAGGCATAGTAAAAAATGACTAAGACTCCAAAAGATGAACCCGATAGCACTAGGACTAGGACCCTTGATGAAACATGTTCGTCTAACAGATATCACTAGGACCCTTGATCAGATAAACCCGATTTTTGATTAATCTCAAATTATGTAAACATAATGACGTTCATATAACAACAACAATAAATTTGTTCAAAGAAGACCCTTCAACCCTTTTAGGATTAGGGTAAAAGAGCACCAAATCGAGCTTGCACCGACCGACCCTGGAATTGTTCTTCAAGCCAAGTCGTTAGCGGTTCGATTCATCTCAAACCAATTTACCATTTTACCCCTAACATAATACATATAGTATAATTTATATTATTTTTGCAGTATAGTTTCTTCATCAATAATTATTTAAAAAAATAAATGGGTAATATCTGACATAGTCATTGGAATAGAAGCTGAGGGAAGAATGGAATAGAAACTGAACATCAATATATATATATATATACACATATATATAGATACATACATATATATATATATATATATATATATATATATATATATATATTCAAATTAATAATTTTTTAATTCTTATTTAAGTGAGAGCGAGCTTATCTTGGAACTTGGTTTGAGCTCAACGTTTCCATTTATTCATCATCGAAGAACGTCCATTAATTAATAATATATAAAACAAATAAATCAGTACAATTTTGTAACCATCCCAAGAAACCGGCTGAACCGGTTCAAACTCCTTAAATTCATCTAAAAAACCGGTTCTCCAAGTCAAACCAAAACCGGGTTTTTAAAGCTCGGTCGCCAAGATCAATTTTTGTTGACTTTTATGGGTCAGCTTCCTCGCAAAACACAAACCCACCTCGATTATGGTATTTAAACTGTTATGGGTCGAGAAAAAATTATCATTATTGTTCAAAATGGAAGAAAGAAATAATGAAGAACTTGTTCTTGAAAATGATGATGATGTGATGCTTCCTGGGTTTAGATTTCATCCAACGGATGAAGAGCTTGTTGGGTTCTACTTGAAAATGAAGATCCAGCAGCGCCCGCTTTGCATTGAGCTCATTAGGCAGCTTGATATCTATAAATATGATCCGTGGGATCTTCCGAGTAATGTTGTTTGATTATTGATATCTCTTCCTCTGTTCATGTTGTTGTTGGTGATACTCATTTTGTGTGTCTTTTTGGTTTAGAGCTGGCGGCGAGTGGAGAGAAGGAGTGGTATTTTTATTGTCAAAGAGACAGGAAATATAGGAACAGTGCAAGGCCTAATCGTGTCACCGGAGCTGGGTTTTGGAAAGCTACTGGCACTGATCGTCCTGTTTATTCTTCCAATTGTTCTTCCAAATCCATTATTGGGTTGAAGAAATCTCTTGTTTTCTATAAAGGGAGAGCTTGTAAAGCACTCAAAACTGATTGGATGATGCACGAGTTTCGCGATCCGTCTAACGTTATGGTTCGCCTCTAATTTTTTAAGCTCGATTCATTTAAAATTGAGTCTATGTTAGGTATGATACTAACCACTTTGAACATGAACTCTCGTGGTTTTACTTTGAAATTTCTCTAAAAAAAACCCATGTGTGACTCCCTCTCAATAATCTTCCTCTCGAATAAAGTACACTACAGAGCCTCCCCTGAGACCTATGGAGCCCTTGAACAACCTCCCTTTAATCGAGGTCTGACTCCTTCTTTGGAGTATTCGAACAAAGTACACCGTTTGTTCGACACTTGAGTCACTTTTGAGGCTTACAATTTTTTTTTTTGACATTTGAGGTTTCTATTGACGTAACTAAGTTAAAGGTATGACTATGATAGCATGTTAGGAATCACGAATCTCCACAATGGTTTGATACCCTAAAGATCTCGTACCAATGAAGATGTGTTCCTTACTTATAAACTTATGATCATTTCTTAAATTAGTCAAGAGTTTATTGTATATTGTTTTAATATTTGATTGTTTGGTTGTTTTAGGATTCGTGGGCGATATGTCGGATTTTCAAGAAGACGAATGTTTCTCGAAGAGGTGTTTCGTCTACATTGAAACATGAGATAACTTACGAACCCGACGTGAACAGAAACGGGTCGGTTTTGTGTTCGAAAACGGTTGAAGATGTTGTTTGCAATGTCTCGAATGATTATTTGGAGGGAAAGCTCCCTCAGCTTTCCATTCCAAATGAACCCATTGGCGGTCCTTCCAGCTTCACAGCTCAGCCAATGGGAGTCGCCGACATTGATGTTTCCTCTTTACTGTTGAATATGTCGGCTTCCTTTGTTGGCGACTTTGGTTGTCGGGCGCCTGAAACATCTGAGCCGTTTTCGTGGTTTCAGTCTGTTGGCCAGCCCGACGGCTTGGCTGAGCAGCCAATGTACGGCCAAGACAATGCGTTGTTGTTTGAGGACTCGAAGCCGTGGGAGTCGGCGCCGCCGCCGTCATCGATTGGACATGCTTTGAGTTGCATTTGGGACAAGTTGTTGAATTGAATTTGAAATTCCTATGATCTCGAGAAATTTCAGGTTTTTTTTTTTTTTTTTTTTTTTTTTTTTATTTCTTTTTACTATTGCAAAATTGCATTCCAACTACCCCAGCTATATCTAATTCAATTACTAAATATGTATAGCTACTTCAATTACTAAATATAAATAGCTACAATTTTCAGCACTAACAATTACTACAGGACAGAACTTTCTTGACTGAGGTATCATCAATTTTCTCAATGGTGATTCAAATTCCTAGGAGGGAACTGTGGTGAACATGCCTGAATTTCATCGATAACAGCACAACTGTAGTTGGAGGTTACATCAGCCATCTCAACAGTAACAGCCTTATGTTTTGCACCATCAACTTCCTCTCTTTCTTGTCCAGTGATCAGATCACAAGGGATTTTAGCCTTATTCAACCGCTTTGAGACTTCCCAGGCCAACAGTCTCAGGGGACCACAATATAAACCTGCATAAGAAGACAAAAGAAGGGATTCAAAAGATATCCATGACCATGATTTAGTCTCTCCATGATAATATAGAATCAAGAGAACAAGAAACTACAAACATAAATTCATGATATCGATTGGCATGTACCAGAATCACTTGATTCAAGCCTCTTCAAAGCATTGTGAGTTTTGCCACTATTTGTTGGACCCANAATGAAGGTTAATTAATTTCTAAGATACTTTTTAGTTTTTATGGTCGAGAAGTCTCTAATCAAGGTCATTTAAGACATTACGAATTGAGTTACAGTATGAGATCTCACATTGGTTGGAGAGAGAACAAAACATTTCTTATAGGGTGTGGAAACATCTTCCCCATGTTATAAAACTGTGAGATTGACAGTTATACGTAACAGGTTAAAACAGACAATATTTGCTAGTGGTAAGTTGCGAGATCCTACATCGATTGGAGAAGAAACGAAACTTTATTTATAAGGGTATGGAAACCTCTTCGTAGTCTACGCGTTTTAAAACTGTGAGGCTCACGACAATACCTTACAGGCTAAAACGGACAATATTTGCTAGTAATGGTCTCAAGCTGCCTATGTTCGAATAAAAAACCACTCTAAGATAGTTTGTTCTTAAGGGTCATATTCCATACCATATCGTTGATGAGTTTCTTAAAAATGGAACATGGGATTATTCACTCGACTCTCCAAACATATGATAGCCATAAATTTAAATATTGAAAAAATTTAATCATTTTTTATTATCCGTATTCATTTGTAGTTACCTGTCACAATTTTCAATCGAACTATGCCCATTAAATTATGGGTTAGGTCCGTCTGGCTCCAACCCAATAGAGTTTGAGACCCATAGGCCAAGCCTAGGCCTTTACCTGCCCAATAATGAAGCCAACTGCCTGTCTGATAATATTGAGCAAAACATTGGAGAGACAAATAAATAAATAAATATATATTATAAGAGGGTAATTTTGATATTTACTAAATATTCGAATTAAAAATATATTTGCTTCAAAATATTTTCATTAAATTATAATTTTAGTTTTAAATTTAATATGAATAATTTTGGAAGTTAGGGAAGTAATTAAGTTTCATGGCTATTTAAAATTATTTTTAAATAAAAAATTTCAATAACCAAAATATATTTTGGTAAAATCAAAAGACAAGTTTGTCCTTTTTATTATTATTATTAAATATTTATATTATTATTTGCATAAGGTACAGTGGGTCCTTGCATAAGCCGCAAAGTCGGTTGATGGGTGATTCCATCAGCTACCGACACTCCCCAATGCTCATCCCTGTTTAATTTTCTCTTTTTAATAATATTTTAAATTGTTTTCGTATCGAGATTCGTCATCTCTGATAGATCCGATATTTTCTTGTATTACTTACGATATGGTCACGTCAGTTACTCCTTACTTTTAAAAGTGAAGATTATTCTCACAAGCCAATACAGAGTCCTGGTCTCCTCTTGGAAGCTTACGGTTTCATGTTCTATTTTACTTCCTGATAGGGGTTCTTTTCACCATTCCCTCACGGTACTACTTCATTATCGGTCACCCAGGAGTATTTAGTCTTACAAGATGGTCCTTGCTTATTCACACGAGATTCCACGTGCCCCATGCTACTTGGGTCAGAGCCTAAGCTAGGAGTCCTTCCAACATATTTTGTCTTCACACATATGCATTTTAAGAAATTTCACGGAAGGTCACACAACATAAAAATGCTCCAAACAAATCAGGCTTAATTACGAAATTCCTATGATTTAGTCACTGAAAACGTGTCAGAATTTAATGCAATTTATTGTTAGTTTGAATTAGCTATGGAATATATGATATTCGTAATCCGCTAATATTTGAAAAATATATTAGTTATTGAATATATCTTATATATTCGTAATCAATTAAATTCGATCAAGATTTAGTTAGTTTATATTTTCCTTATTGGTAGATATTAGTTGGCAGCTTGTATCCTATTTAAACGTTGTGAATATCAATGAAAATTGAATATTCGATCCCAATTTTATTCCTTATTCTTAACTTATATTGTTTCATTGAGCAATAATATTTTCAGATTTATTTACATTTTTGAGTGGCAGATATTGTGTAAAAAAGAAGTGCATCTCGTCCATATAGATATTGACTTTCGTTTCTTTTAATTTTTATCGTATTCTTAAGATTGCCTCTCATTCTGATACGGTACTCGGTACATTCCTACGCCTTTCATTCACTTGAATGTCTAACGATAAGAAATAAAATACATGGGAGGGAGGAGAAAATTTCCTCGTCCCACCGGATCCCGTGGACATTTTTATTTATAATTAAGAATTATTCTAATTAAAAATTTATTAAAAAAATCTGAGTGAAATTTAAAAATTGATCAAAGGTTTAGGGACATTGTTTGTTAGTGATGAAGAACAAGACAGTATTTCCCACATGATTACTGTCGGCTGTCGGCTTTGTTTTGCAGCGAATCTCTATGTTAAAATTTCTGATGGGATCTCATTCCATTAAAAATATTGTTTTTTTTTAATAAAAATATTATTCGTTTTAATTTTATATAATCATCTTTTACTTAATATATTTATATCATAATTAACAAATTTCTCAAATTAAAATAATTTATTGAACTGCGAATCCTAGCCGTCCATTTAATCGATGGCTTTAATTGGCTGTGTGTATGTAAATCAATGATAAGATGGGCCCCACAAAAAGGTCCCACCTTAAATGAAAGCGCGTGCGGGTCCACTCCCGTGAAGTCCGGATGGTGAGAATCCGACGTCGTTTTGGATAAAGAAATTAATTTGTAATAATTTGAATTATTCAAAATAAGGATTTAAAAGAGAGAGGGAGAGGCGGAGACGTGTGGGTTGTGGAGCCCAGTACGGTGTCTCAACTGGCTTCCATTTCGGTCTTCCACAACTCCGAACAATTCGATAATCCTATACTTTTTTTTTTTGTTTTACTTTTCTTTCTGCTAAAGCTCAGATCTAATCCATGGCTTCTCCTTGTCGGAGCTAGGGTTTTTCACCTACTTATTGCACCCATTCTTCTTCCATTTCTCTTCCATTTTCATTCTGTTGGAGCTTCCTGTTTCTTCCATTCGTTTTCTCGTTCTGCTGCTGATTCTTCCGCTTCGTTTCTTGCCATTGGTTAGTCATCCTATTTCTTGCTTTATTCATTAAGATTTACTTGCTTGTGTTGAAATCTTGAGATCTTTGTTTTTTTTTTTTTTAATTCTTTAAACAATTGTTGCTGTCGGTTGCTTTCCTGGTGGGACTACTGAAGTTTAATTACATGTGTAGTTCGATTGTATTTAACTAATACTTTACTTGTATTGAATGTGAGTTTTCGCTTTCCTGTTAGAACAGATTTGCGATGTGAAATTCACATGGGGAATTAATGAATTATTCGGATTTGTTGAATTGTTCTCACGGATCTGGATGGATCGGGGATTTGTTTTGTGTATCGATTGTTGTTTGGAATTGCTTGCTTGTATGAGTAGACATTTTTGGCAAGTTCACTGGTTTTCTTTCTTGTCGGTGTATGAATTGTCATCAACTTTGAACTTTCTCTGCTTGGAGTTAATTTCAGAAGTTTATATTTGTTTATTTGTGGTGAAATCATCATTAAATGAAGAAGTGATTGGATTTTCTTTACTTAATTTGCTTAAACGTCTTTGTGATTTAGCTACTTTGTTTGGCTACTTATATATAACAAAGCGATTGTGTGGAAACCATGCAGGTGCGTTATGGCACCCAAACCAGGTTCAGCTGATGGTAGGACCAGGAGCTCTTTTCAAATTTTCATAGTTATAGGTTTGTGTCTGTTCTTCTACATACTAGGCGCATGGCAACGTAGTGGTTTTGGTAAGGGAGATAGTATAGCTATGGAGATTACTAAGACTGGATCAGACTGTAATATAGTTTCAAATTTGAATTTTGAGAATCATCATGGAGGTGAGGTTGAGACTATTGATGAATCAAAATCGAAAACTAAAATGTTTGAGTCATGTGATGCTGAGTACACTGATTACACCCCTTGTCAAGATCAGAAGCGTGCAATGACCTTCCCCAGGAATGACATGATTTACCGTGAGCGACATTGCCCTGTTGAGGAAGAAAAGTTGCATTGCCTCATACCAGCCCCCAAAGGATATGTAACTCCCTTCACTTGGCCAAAGAGTCGAGACTATGTTCCATTTGCAAATGCACCTTATAAGAGTTTGACTGTTGAGAAGGCTGTACAGAACTGGATTCAGTATGAGGGCAATGTATTTAGATTCCCGGGAGGAGGAACTCAGTTTCCTCAAGGGGCAGATAAATATATTGATCAGCTTGCTGCTGTGGTTCCTATTAAAGATGGGACAGTTAGGACTGCTCTTGACACTGGATGTGGGGTATGCTATTCTCATTACGCCTTGTACTTATTTCTTTCTTACTTTACTGATATGCACGTATAAATTCTCTTTGCTGCATGTATTATTTATTAATTTATTATTACTCTTCTTCTGTTGGCGGTTTTCTCAGGTTGCAAGTTGGGGTGCATACCTTCTGAGTCGACATGTATTAGCCATGTCGTTTGCACCACGAGACTCTCATGAAGCACAGGTTCAATTTGCTCTTGAAAGGGGAGTTCCTGCAGTTATTGGTGTTCTGGGTACTGTGAAGCTGCCTTATCCATCTAGAGCCTTTGACATGGCTCACTGTTCTCGATGCTTAATCCCTTGGGGTGCAAATGGTAGAGTTAGGACAGGAGCATTTACTTGTTTATTTTTCATTCTCTGTTAGTTGGAACTTTCTGAAAACAGAGCTAGCAGTTTCGGTAATTTTAGAGGTGACGTCTCAAATTCTTTTACTGCAGATGGAAAATATCTAATGGAAGTTGATCGAGTTCTTAGACCAGGTGGTTATTGGGTGCTTTCGGGTCCTCCAATCAACTGGAAGACTAATTATAAGTCATGGCAGCGTCCTAGAGAAGAACTTGAGGAGGAGCAGAGAAAGATTGAGGAGGTCGCCAAGCTTCTTTGCTGGGAAAAGAAGTCTGAGAAGGGTGAGATTGCTATTTGGCAGAAGAGAGTAAATATAGATTCATGTCGTGACAGACAGGATGATTCTCAAGATATCTTTTGCAAATCGCCTGTGTCAGATGATGTCTGGTATGATTGCATTTTGGGTATTATCAGTGGTTTCTATTTATATATAAGATCTTCATTAAAATTAATTGTTACTTCGATTGTTTTCTATGTATACATTATAACTTACTTAGGTATGAAAAAATGGAGACCTGCATTACTCCATATCCTAATGTTGAGAGCTCTGATGAGGCTGCTGGTGGTGAACTGAAGACATTTCCTGCAAGACTTTATGCTGTTCCTCCTAGAATTTCTAGTGGATCTGTTCCTGGCATTTCTGTCCAAGCCTATCAGGAGGACAATAACAAATGGAAGAGGCATGTGAAGGCTTACAAGAAGATCAATAGTCTTCTTGATACTGGAAGATATCGTAATATTATGGATATGAATGCTGGTTTGGGAAGCTTTGCTGCAGCCCTTGAATCTTCTAAACTATGGGTAATGAACGTGATGCCCACTATAGCTGAGAAAAATACTCTTGGTGTCATCTATGAACGAGGGTTAATTGGCATCTACCATGACTGGTATCTCTCTCTCTATTCATTCCTCTTATATGATTTTAGCAGTTCATATACATTTAATATTCAATTCAATCTTTGTGAGGATGAAATTCAAAATATAATTTTATTTTCGAGTTCCCGAACTTGTTTCTCTTTGTTGCAATAAACTAGTTTCTCAAAATTTCTCTTATATAACATCTGACGATATGTCCTGTTTTTCCTTCCATTTTATGGTTCAGGTGTGAAGCTTTCTCCACGTATCCTAGGACATATGACCTCATTCATGCCCATGGCCTTTTCAGTTTGTACCAGGACAAGTAAGTACTCCGATGTGAATGTACATCAAAATTTGAAGTGCTGAGCTTTCTTTGTCCTTTTCTCTCCCATAAGTGTTGATGCATTCGTTTAATTTGGTAAACATTTTCTGAAATTTTGTGGATGATTTCTTATGTTTGTGTTGGGATTTTCTGGTGGTGTAAGTAACATGGGTTGTAACGTAATTAAATTTGATAAACAGATGCAACATGGAGGACATTCTCCTGGAGATGGACAGGATTCTGAGACCCGAAGGAGCAGTGATCTTCCGGGATGAAGTCGATGTACTCATTAAGGTGAAGAAGATGATCGGAGGGATGAGATGGGATACAAAAATGGTGGATCATGAGGACGGTCCGCTCGTGCCCGAGAAGGTACTGATTGCTGTTAAGCAGTATTGGGTTGTAGGTGGAAAGAACTCCACATCACACTGAATCTCTATTAAACCTTTGGCTACTTTCAAAAACCCCTCACTCTGAATACACAACAGCACCCTTCTCCCACGAATGTAGTCATTTTGCTACTTACCACGACGGAGGGAAGTGGCGGGGGATCGCAGAGGCCGCCGCCCAGCTAGTAGTAGTAGCTCAGCTGCAGGTGCGCTTTGTTTCAATTTTCCCCTCCTTTTTTGAGCCTTTTTGTAGACCAAGACAATCAAAATGCCTTACCTCTCATTTCTATGCCCTTATTTTGTACTCTAATTTATTGTCATCCACATACCCCTTCCTCCAAAGAGAGAAATATCAACGTGTTTGGGTTGGGTGGGGTCGGGTTTGGTTCAATTCGTTTTTTTTTTTGCGTTGTAATTCTATTATGTTACTAATTTATTTAATGCCTATATCTTTGGTGATTCCTTTTGTTTGCTAATTTGTTCTTATGGTTAAGGAAATTGTCGTGGACTGAAATTTGTTTAATAGGACATAGCTTCAATATTTGATAAATTGGATATCTCAGCTTTTTATTAGAAAAAGCTGCAATATTTTTGGTTTGGTCTAATTTACTGAATAACATTCGTTAAAACTGAATTAGACCGTCTATTAATAAATGATTTACACTTAATAAATAATTTACACTTTTATGAGGAATGTTTTGTTTCCCTCTCCAATTAAAGTGGGATATCACAATTCACTCCCTTCAGGGTCAAGCGTATTTGCTGACATTCCTTTCTTTGATCGACGTGGGATCCCCCCAAATCCACTCCCTTAAGAGAACAGTCTTCTCGTTGGCACATCGCTCGGTGTCTGGCTCTGATATCATTTGTAACGGCCTAAGCCCAAGCTCATCACTAACAGATATTGTCTACTTTGGGCGAGAACGAAACACCAAGGGTGTGAAAACCTTTCTCAGACACGTTTTAAGCCTTGAGGGGAAGCGTGAAAAGGAAAGTTCAAATAGAACAACAAACGAAACACCTTTATAAGGGTGTGAAAACCTTTCTTAGACACGTTTTAAAACCTTGAGGGAAAGTCTGCAAGGGAAAATTAAAAAAAGACAATATATGCTAGGGGTGGACTTGGGCTTAGTTACATTTCGTTACATATCCAGATGAGGGTGTACTCTTACCTATATTGACTAGTCAAAGGAGAAGATGATACCGATAATACCAGCTAGCTGTGAAACATTACACAACTAGATTTTTAGTACGGTATCCGCGTACAAATTTTTAGATCACAAACCAAACAAAAACGAAAATATTATAGATCTTTAATCCGGTTTATACAAATATAGAAAAAAAAAATCCAAGTAGGTGCAACATTTACAACATATCCTAAATCTCATGGCCATCAAAAAAACAGAATTAAATTCCGTGTCGGTAACGACAACAAATCCATATGTCCCATCATTAATGTCCTCAAAATCCTCTCTACTTATACAACCATCTCCAAGAACAACAACACACCTTCAAACCTCAACCATGTCAACCTCCACACCACCAAAGCCCCTCCCTTTCGATTCCCATGGAGAAATCGGCGTTTTCCGAGCCGAAAAATATTTCAACGGCGGATTGGACATCCACGTGGACAGCCCAAGAACAAACCCACCCAACAACAAGCCCTCCATAAACCTAGCCCCCGACGAGCCCTTCACGCCAAACCCATGGCTCGCAACGCCCAGCGTTGCCTCAGAATCATGCACCACCACCACCACCACCACCCAGAAGCCATTACTCAACACCCATAAGACCCATAACACTAAAGGCTTTCTTTCCCACGCGCTCGGCTATTACTGCATGTGTTATTCACGCTCCGACAAACCCTCCGACGACATCGGCGAAATCAGTTTCAGCAGACCTGTAACAACCGCCCCAACGGCGTCGTTTAGAGACAATTCTTTCACCTTCCAAAATGGGTCATTAAAATTGGTTCATTTCCAAGAACCGGAAGTGGAGCGGAAATCCTTGGAGGTTTTCGGCTCGCCGGTGATCGGCCGGCACAGAAATAAACCGTTTAGCCTCGAGAAAAAACTCGCAATGCTTTCATGGGACCACACCAACAACAACAACTACAACAACGACGAAGCCAACAGCGATTGCAGCTCCGATTTGTTCGAAATTGAGAGCCTCACAAAGCAAACCAACCCGTTTCAATCGCCAACGCCGTCCTACTACGCCCCGAGCGAGGCTAGCGTCGAGTGGAGCGTTGTCACTGCCAGCGCGTTGGATTTTGATGAGCGGCGGATTTCCACCACAAGTCCTGCAAGAGTGGCGGCGCCGCCGCCGCCGCCGCCGAGGAGGGTTGGTGTTAATGAGCAAGTTGCTGTTGTTGTTCAGAAGCGGCGGTCCGGTAGTCTTTTGGGGTGTAAAAGTGAGAAAGCTGTGAGAGTTGCGGAGGATAATAGTAATGGTCGGAAGATTAGTGGTAAGGTGAATTTCAATTCCAGCTCGTCGTCGGTGTCAGTGTCGGTGCCGGTGCCGGTGTCGGTGTCGGTGAATAGATTTGAAGATGAGACGAGGGTAAGGAGTTTTAGTTTTAGATCACAAGCGCCGCCGCCATTGCTGCCATCGTCACGTCATTCTCTTGCTACACGCTCGCTTCCTCGCCCTTATTCGCCTCGGCTTTCAAATATAGCTTTCAATATACATGATATCATTGGATAATTTGTATCGTTTTACAATTGTATGATATTGTTCCTCGAGTATTACGTTTCTCACATTTAATTGTCAAAAAGATAATAGTAATGGTCGGACATATGATTTTCTCCTTATCTGATTGATACAAGACTTTCGTCACGCTCCCGAGAATCCATTCATCTAAAAAATATATAATTTTTTCAAATTCCAAATACCAAAGATTGAACTATGGACACCTTTGATGATTGCTCGTTCTAAAACGGATATAGGGCACCTTTTTTAGCCAATTATGTCTCGTTCTCTCTCCATTTTCGATTGTTGTTAGGTTGATCGATTCAATTTTTGTCGGATAACTTAAAAAAAATGTTGTTTGAACCTAGATCATACATGTCTTAACCAGGTGAGCTATGTCTAAATTCAACCGATTTTTACTGAAAAATACATAAATTTAAAAAAGCAGATCGATTAGGAGGGGGGTCGATCTTTCTTTTCTTACTCAGGGTGCTTCATCTCAGGTCCTTCCAGCTGAACATGCTTCGGGACATCGACCCTATAAACCGTTTAACGGCCTAATTTTTTCGAAGGGTCGGCGGGACATGGGAGCCTCGAGGTGGGTCGGGAACTCATTGTCATATAGTTGTGAGGGCAACCAATCAAAGTTAATTGATCATAAAGGCACCATTTAATTCTATATAGAGAGATATTGGTTTTGAAAAAGAAAATTCATTAAAACTTGGAAGGTTAGCAGAAAGAATGTTGGTTTCCATTATCAATTATTCAACTACCATTCTGAAGTGAGTGACCCATTTCAATCACTATCAGCTCTTAATGCACTTTCCCCCATGGATATATACGATCGTTCGTTTTTTCGTTCTCGAAAGTTTTGAACTTCTTTAATCTGTTTAGATTCGCTCGAGTTTTACTATGGTGAAAGAATTATTTTAGTTGTTCTTATCATATCGTTATAATCAATGAACAACTCGGGGCTTCCAGTTGTGTGTGTTGACTTATTGATATCAATGTGGATTGAATTTGCGTAGACTACGATGGGTATTAACTCCGCCATGCATTAGGTAACATGGACCATATTGATATTATTACGTTTCCTTTTAAGCTATTGATCTTGAGAGAATGAAGATAAGAACCGATGATATTTATGGATTCCTCTAAATAATTAGATTTTAAATTTAACTTGCGGATGCTTCCTAAAGAGCAACGGAGGTATGTGAACGTTGATTCAAGTTAAGATTCTACTCGTGAGCGTAATGATATAAGTCTGCTTGATTGTAAGACGATTGAAAATTTCGCCATAGTGATCTCGGAAGTCCTATGGTACACCACGAATAACAGACTGATGACTTCCAAAAGTTTTTATTGACGAAGTCGTATGGTACCTCGATGTACCCCTAATCCAGTTTAGCTCCACGTTCTTCCATGTGATAATGTATATGTATCGACGTTTTCTTTAGGACTGGTTGCTTCTAACTTTCGGGAAAAGGACGATAGATCTATTTCCTTAGCTATAAAAAAACGGACCCTTTTTTAGACCATCTCTTAAATAATCGAATCATGTCTACAAAATATTAGTACCATGCAACTACTTCCAAGCCGCCGTGCTGCTCCTCAAAGCAACCCATATTAATGATAATATTGAACTAATTTATCATATTGAAATAATATATCAAGTCTAATTTGAATTTTTTTTATGGCACAGGTCAATAAGTATCACGATTAGTGTAAATTAAATAACCTTAATTACTGTTTAATAATTAGATTCATGTATTTCAACAATTCGTGTATCAAACTATTACGATTCATGTATCCAATAGTACTATTAGTAGATCCAACTGTTCGTGTATCTAATTGTTCATGTTCGTGTATCCAATCGTTCGTGTTCGTGTATCAACTCATAACGTCCTCGTAGTATTTGGTCTAAACTTAGGTATATAAGTCACTCATAAGGGCACCAAAATCTTCAACCATTGATTAATGATTGAATTCCTTGCATAAGACGAACAATTAGCCACCATCATGGAGCAAGGAGCTATTGAGCCAAAGGGCACGGCGGACATAGACAATTCAAGCTCATACAAAAAGATCATAATAGTTGCAGCCATTGCAGCCGGAATCCAATTCGGTTGGGCTCTGCAGCTCTCATTACTAACACCATACGTCCAACAACTCGGTGTTTCCCACACATGGTCAGCTTTCATTTGGCTCTGTGGTCCATTGTCCGGCCTAATTGTACAGCCAACCGTCGGCTACTACAGCGATCGATGCACCTCGAGGTTCGGTCGTCGTCGTCCCTTCATCGTAGCCGGAGCTATATCGGTAGCCGCCGCAGTTTTCCTCATTGGCTTTGCAGCAGACATTGGGCATTCACTAGGAGATCAACTCACCAAACCCACAAAACCAAGGGCGGTGGCTATCTTCGTGGTCGGATTTTGGGTTCTTGATGTCGCTAACAACATGTTACAAGGCCCTTGTCGAGCTTTGTTAGCTGATATGTCATGTACCAACCAAAAGAAAATGAGGGTCGCTAATGGATTCTTCTCATTCTTTATGGGCGTAGGGAATGTCTTAGGGTATGCAGCAGGGTCCAATAGCTCACTCTATAAGCTCCTTCCATTTACCATCACTGAAGCTTGTGATGCATATTGCGCTAATCTCAAGACATGTTTTTTAATCGACATTGTCTTGCTGCTAACCATTACAACAGCCGCCGTGTTGTTAGTGAGCGAGAGGCCTTATGAGAACGCTATGGACAACGAAACAGAGCCGTTTTTTGGGCAATTGTGTGGGGCGCTCAAGCGGCTATCAAAGCCCATGTGGGTGTTGTTGCTTGTCACAGCGTTGAATTGGATTGGTTGGTTTCCTTTTATAATGTATGACACGGATTGGATGGGCGCTGAAGTGTATGGTGGCAAGCCACAGGGGACGCCAGAACAAGAGAAGAATTATGACCTTGGTGTGCGAGCAGGGGCGCTTGGATTGATGGTTAACTCATTTGTTCTTGGGTTTACAGCATTGGGTATTGAGCCAATTAGCCGTGTGGTTGGTGGGCTAAGATGGGTTTGGGGAATTGTGAACGTTGTATTGGCAATTTGTATGGGGTGTACGGTGGCTGTGACGAAGGCGGCAGAGAAATGGAGGGCTGTTCACGGCGGCTTGGCGCTTCCTCCGCCGGGTGTTAAAGGTGGTGCCTTTGCGATCTTTGCGATATTGGGTGTTCCACTATCGGTGACTTATAGTGTTCCATTTGCTCTTGCGTCGATCTTTTCGTTGTCATCGAATGCAGGGCAAGGGCTGTCTTTGGGGATTTTGAATCTGTTTATAGTGATACCGCAGTTCTTTGTGTCGGCTGTTAGTGGGCCGCTTGATGCTGCTCTTGGAGGGGGGAATTTGCCGGCTTTTGTTATGGGGGGGATTGCTGCGGCTGTGAGTGCTGTGTGCGCTATGTTTTTGCTTCCTGATCCGCCGCCGGAGACTCATGTTGCTGTCACGATGGGCGCCGGGCATTGATTTTGCTTGCCACTTATTTTATGTGCTTCTCCAATAAAAATTGAATAATTTTTGTTTGAGATTTGGTTGTTGTTTATGTTTAGTGTTTGAATTGGTTAATTGAAGTATGGGGATGTTGGTTGAAAAGATTACGGGAGATATTGAATGAATAAAAGATGGGTTGAAGATATATAAACCCGCGTTTGTAACTGTTTATAAGAACGAGGATCGGGACGTATAATTCTAACGTAAACAGAAATCTCAACATGTAATACTTTAATCTATTAACCAAGTACAGAAAATATTCGGAGATATTGAATGAATAAAGGAAGGGTCGTAGATAGATGAGTCTTTGCATATGTTCCATTTTGATTCTCTTTTGCCCATCATTTCAGCTTGCTTTGCAGATGCTTTTGATAGCTTTTGCCTATGTCTTCGATGTTTGAGAAGACAATTCTATTATTTGCCCGTTCTTTTTCTTACATGACTTGTATGCTTTCACAAACGCATTCATTTATAGCAATATCGGAGTTTTGAGAAGACCTATCGGAATAAGGGACTCATTCTAGTGGCCTAAAGTCAAGAGAAAGAGCGAACCAAGCTAAGAAGAGTAAGGGGATTGTGTTAAAACGCTATAAAAATGAAGCCTCCCAAAACGTTTGTCCCACACCGGTTGCGTTGAGAAGCTATAGATTTAAGAAAAATGTTTTATTGTATAGTTTAGCATCAAGAGGCTCTGCTGAATGTTTGACAGTCTTGAGACGTTCTTAGTATCTAGACGTAATCTCAATTCCCACTAAATATAACATGTAATAGAGATCAAAGATCGACACACAACGCTTTATCAAAATAAAATTTAGAATGTTCCAAATATCCAACCTATAAATAAGATAAGAGAATAGCTTTTCCACCTTTTCGGAATAGTAATTTCAATCATTCCAAAATCATTTCCGAACATGCCAACCAAACCAAACCAAACCAAACCATCTGGTTCCATTTGGTTGGTTCCAAAGCTTCATCAAACCATCAACCTAGCCAAACATGGCCCCTGTTCAAGCTTATGATGCATAACTGAAAACTACGACCTTTCTAACAAAGACAAGAAGAAGCTATCACTTGGGATTGAAGCAGCTCTTCAAAAGTCATCACTCACAATGATTGTCACTAATCTAAAGCCATAGACAAGTTTTAAGAAAACATATCAAAACACAACCTAAGCTCATCTCAACTCATATTTCAAACCTATGTTAGGGCAATGTGAAACAAAAAGGGTATAAAAAGCGCAACAATAGGAGTAATATACAAATTATATTGTTGTGGGATACAAATAATATAATATAAGCAACAGATGGCTGCTTACAATATTTATTCAATCTTCGGCCGTGCTTCAAAGCCGCCTCCTGCCCTCTTCTCCAAGGAGTAAGGCAAGTAGGTTCCAAGTATTCTATCCCATATAACAAAGAAGGGTTGTGAGAAATTAAACTTGCTACCATATAGCTGATGGTGGACATCGTGATATGCAGTATTGTTTCGAAACAAGACGTGGAAGAGGTTACCAGGCAGCCATAATCCACAGTGATCGTCTACGGTCTTAATAGTTGCAAAGGAAAAGAAGAAGATAGAGACTCTGGGAGTCATACCAGATACTAGAAACGACAACGCTCCACCGACTGTGTCGAGCAGTAGTCCTTCCACAGGATGATTATACAAAGCCCCAAACGCATATGGAACAACAAGCTTATGGTGCTGAGAATGAATGTGTCTGAACAGAAACTTGTTATGATGCATGTATCTGTGTGCGAAGTACTGCCACGTGTCCAAAACGAACATCGCGGTTAAAAATTGAAGAACAACCACTGGCCAGGATTTTGGAACTGCAACGCTCCCATCATCGTTTCCAGTCACCTGAACATAGCAAGATGCAATTATAAATTTGGATACAAACTAGGATGCAAGTGCAGGGCTGGTAACCCACATGATATCAATAAGTAATGCCAGAATCTAACATTGATTCCTTTTTCCTTTCCAGAATTGGGAGAGTATGCTATAAGGTGAAAACATTTAAGTTCATGACTTGCCACTTTAACCACTGGATCAAAGCCACATAATTCATTTAACAGCACTTAGATGAGGCTAACTTTAATAATAGTTTTACTCCAGTAATTATATTTCACATGAACATCCACAGCAAGAACTACAGTTCTACTTCTCATTTAGCATGAAACTCACAGGAAAAAAAAAGATTGCAGACACAATTGTACGGAACCAAGGTTTTTAGCTCGTACGAGTTGTCGACTTCTTACAATGCAGAAGACGAAAGGGGGTTGGTACTGTCCCAATACTTCTTGAGGATATTTTTTCAAACATATATATAAGTAAACCGAAACATTAAAGATTACACAAATAAATATGTAACCTAAACTAAATAGACAAATCCAAGAGAATCGAATTATAGCTAAAGGAAGTACGATTAAATTTTCATACAATTGAGAAATACCGTGTTGTTTTGACCAATTCGATTTGTAACCAAACGATCACCTCAAAGGGAATTTAAGAATAAAAAAAGGGGCGAATAGCATAAACTTTTATTCAAATCCATCGATCACAGCTTTGAAATTATTCATCCAAACTCTTTCCTTATGAACCTCTATTCCTAGAGTTTGAATATCCAAAAGACTTAAAAGTCAAAAGCTAACAGCTTAACACCAACTAATATAACTTTACAGTGGATGCTAAAAACTGCAAGTTTATCCTTCCAATCGCTAGCTTGAATCATCAACCCTTTTGTTCCTGAATGGAATCGAAATTTTCGAGTTGCCTACTAAATTATAAGATTTTCAGATTTTTGTTTCATCAATTCAAATTACAGTAACAAAATATGATTTTCACTTTGCCAGCATTAGCAATAGATGTTCTTTTAAATATGCAGTGTTTAATTATATAAAAAACGATGCTTCCAGTGGTGTGACAGACTCTAATTTCGATCAAAACACATATAAAGAGAAGAGGAGTTGTTACTTTAATTTTGTCAAAACTCAAATGGTTCACAAACAACAAAACTTTCAATCTCAGTAGCTAAACTAAGGAAATCTGAGGAAGATCGTACTACAGTTATACCAAAGTGTATGAGCAAAATGAATCTCAGTTGAAATTTTCTAGGGCAGGTTCCACCAATAATTAGGATCAGAAATAAACTAAATTACAATAATAACGACAAGTGCGACGACGACGACGACGATTATTAATTGCAATAGTAGCAAAGAAATTAAATAGAAAGTAGGAGCTGACCTTAAAGAGGATGATGGCGACAATAGCCTGAATGAATTGTTGAAAGAGAACGCCTCGAACCACAGTGGATTTTGAAACCAAGTTCTTCTCATCCTCGTCTTTCTTGGAGTGCAGTCGGTAATTCTCGAAGAAACCGAGAAGCACGTAAATCCCAGAATAGAACCAATACACGAAAATCGGGACGAAAGTACCCAACAAATCATCGGAGATGGTGAATCCCATTGAGAAGGAAGAAGGTAGAGATTCAGAGATTGAAAAAGAAAACCATAGATTTGTTAAGAATTCAAAAAGATGAACAAAATCAAAGCATAAATCTCCAAACCGGAAATCCGCTGGGCGTTGGGAAGGAAATCCAGAATAACCTTCCCCACTCTGGTTGAGAAATTTTTGAAAGAACACAGGAAATCGATCGCTAATTCTCAATGTTTAATTACAATAATCCTTCCCTCAATCTCTGAATCCCACGATGAAGGGTTTTTAAAATTTTAATTCAATCAAAACTCTTATTTAATATAATTTCACGTTTTTATTTTCAATATTTTACAATTCAAACCCGTTGACCACTCACATAAAAAGACCAAAATACCCCTCTACTTCTCGATAATTTAATTTAATGTACTTTCAATAAACTAGCTATATTTTCTATTTAAAAAATTATTTTAAATCCTTTTTTCTCTATAAAATTTTATAAAATTTTAAAATGTGTTCACCTTGTATATTTTTCTTCGTATATAAATTATTATTTAACTAATTTCAATAAAGAAATAGAAATTAATAATGAAATCGAGACCAAAATATAACCATAATTGTAATTCAATTAGCATCCGTACTTATTATCTTTTACTTACGTAATGATCCGACTTTTGAAAATATTGCTCGTCACGATATGCTCATTGATGTCAAATTTAAAGTGGAAAAGCAAAAAAAAAATGTTAGACATCCCCATTAAATAATTAAACAATAATGCATACATAATTATACATCGGTCATAATTATGACCGGTGTATCGAGTTTGCAACAAAAAAAAATGAAAAAAACGTTCCGACAACTTGAGAGCAACAAATAAAAAATATGCAAAAGTCCAGATCAAACATGTCGACAGTCTTCCATGGCAACAAGCAGTTCATATATGCTCTTAAAGCTGAGTATTGAAAATCACAACACAGTACAATTCTCTGATTAACATAATGTATCACGAAGTTGTGATACAGTTTTCATGCACACAAATAAATAATTGACATAAAGGTCATAACATACTCACGTTGAAATTGATATTAAATTTAATATTTTATTTAAAATAAAATAATTAGATTTCAAAATAAAGTATTTCAACAAAAATAATATTTAGACTAAATTTTAGTTTTTTCAAATAATTTTGAGAATTAAATTTAAAAAAAAAGAGTAAAAGTTAAAAAGACAAGGAAAAAAAAACATTCCAAGGAACACGAATCCCCATACACAAACCAAAAATAAATAAATAAATTATAAAAATAACAACAAAAGAGGCCGTTGTGTGGCTGTCTCGGATTTAAAAACAAATTTGGATTTTGAAAATTTAATAATTATTTGGTTTTTTTATTTAAATAAATTTATTTTCTCATCATTTTTTATACTAAGTTTATTATTTTATTTTATTTTTAAGGAAAATATTTATTATTAGATTTTCATAATATTTAAAAATAAACGAATTATATCGTTACTAAGGGCTAATCATGTTGTTCAAAGCTTAACTTGGAACACGAGTAATTCTCTTAGTTCGAATAAGCAACCCGCTCACTCGAAATCTGTCATTTTAGTTGTTATAGTCCCAGTTTAGGGATACCATAAGTTCAATTACGTTGTCCAAAGCTTAACTTGGAACAAGAATAATTATCTTAGTTCGAAGAAGTAACCTGTTCGCTCGAAATCTGTCCCTATAGTTGTTGTAGTCCCGTTTTAGGGATACCATACGGCCAATCATGTTGTCTAAAGCTTAACTTGAAACACGAGTAAGGCTTAGGTTCGTAGCGGAGGAGGAGGTCCATGTGATGTGAGACAGTTTCATGCGCATTCACATGCCATCTGGAGAGGAAGGCTGGCGTTTGTGTGTGTACCACCAAAGGCATAATGGCTTAGCAAGTGGTTCAAGGAGGCGTGTAAGTAGCTCGCCACCACACGAGGCTAAATGCTAAATGGGGTCTGGTCCAATGGCTAGAGCACCGTGAAACGAGTGGTTTTAAGAGTGTTCATGTACTATTACACCACTAACCGATATTGTTTTCTTTTGATTTTTCTTTCGAACTTCTTCTTAAGGTTTTTGAAACGCGTTTGCTAGAGAGAGGTCTCCACACTTTTATAAAAAATGTTTCGTTCTCCTCCCTAACCAATACGGGATCTCACAATCCACCCCCCTTCGAGGTCCAGCGTCTTTACTGACACTCGTTCCCTTTTCCAATCGATGTGAGACCTCCCAATCCATCTCCCTTTAAGGCCCAGCATCCTCGCTCGCACGTTATCCGCTGTCTGGCTTTGATACCATTTGTAACCGCTCAAGCCCACCGCTAGTAAATATTGTCCTCTTCAGGCTTTCCCATTTGGGCTTCCTCTCAAGGTTGTTAAAACGCGTCTGCTAGACAGAGGTTTCCACACCCTTATAAAGAATGTTTCGTTCTCCTCTCCAACAGATGTGGGATCTCACAGAAATAGATGTCATTGACACGGTTCAGCTATGGAACTAGATCCTAGAGCACAGGCAAGATCCTATTATAGTCACAACATAACTAAAAAGGCACAAAAGGGGAGGCGTGCTAGATCTAGAAATCACTCGAGATGAATATAGAGTTTCGAACGCACACTAGAGCCTAACTTAGACCATATTCATGCTCATGGTAGTTTAGAAGGATGGTTACGGATGCAAGCTAAGAGATCACTTTAAGCCTAACAGATCACAAGACACAGACAGGATAAGAGTAATTAGGCCAAAGTGTCCTAAAAAAACACAAAATCTGACAGGAACAAGCATCTGTCTCCAACATATTTTGAAGACATTCCCTTTGCAGCTCCCACTTTTGTCTGTCTCTTAAGCCATTATGATGGGATGGGATAAACCCGAGCCTAATTTGTTATACGATAATGAAACTAAAAGAAACACGAAAAGAGAACAATTCAATGATCTGTGACAAAAAAAACTAACATATCAGCTCATGCCGACTACTTTTCTAAACTTTTCTTTTGTGATCGGGATCACAAGTCACCGTCATTCCACTTTGACCCTTTCCTTTACATAGGATAGGGAGCCCCTAAATCCATCTCCCCGACTTTCTCGACCTTAGGTTCGAATTCTTGACAGATTTTCAAAATTCGGGTTAAGAATTCGAAGAAAAGTTTCGGAGTGGGGAGAGAATAATGTAATGATGGAGATTATGATTAGTTGTGGGAGGAACCAAGAAAAGAAGGTTAGAAACCCCATATGGACAGAAATGCAGACCAGAAAGCAACATCTCATTATACTTCTTTTGCTTTTGATTGGAGAATGAAAAAGCAAAGCAGAAGAGAGAATATTTTAACAAAAACAACACCATAAACTTAATATCAATATCAACATCAACGTCAACAATCCAAAACGCTACTCGTTTCGACATCGACTAATCAGCCATAGAGGCAGCCACTACGGCCACTAAACTTTTAATAAACACGGGAATTTCTGCTTTGGAATGTTCTATTCTGCACGTGGTATCGACCACTACGAGCGTTCTAGTTCAAAACGAAAAGATTGTTCTAAGTTCTAACAAACTCGAACGAATAATTTATAGCAAAAAAAAAAAAAAAAAAAGAAAGCATAAAGAAATTTGATTTAATAAACAATTAACTTGTTTTTATTGCATAGGGAAGAGAGCTTGGAATTCAAAAGTGGAACTATGGAATGAGATCTTAAAATGACCAAAAGCAAGTTCTGTTCTGTTCTTCCTTTTCTTCTTTGGCTCTGTTGTGTGTGTATCAGTATTATGATAATGCTACCTCTAGTTCTATGGTTGGCCCATTTCTACTTCATTCCAAAACAAAATAGATATCAATAATCCCCTTTTTCTTAATAGCAAAGGAAGGTTAAATATCAAGAACAGGTTCTATTATCTGATCTATTGGGTTGAAATAGTTGTAGTGTTTAAGATTCCCAGTGGGTCAAGAAGATGTGTTTATGAACGAGGGGGTTGTGATTAGACCCCCTACTTGAAAAGTTATATGCTATTTAAGCCGTTGTGTTGCCTTATGCTTGTATGTCATATAACATTGCTGTTTGTGATGTCTCACAGTGGTTGGGGAGGAGAACAAACCACCATTTATAAGCGTGTGGAAACCTTCCCCCTAATAGACGTGTTTTAAAGCCTTGAGGAGAAGCCCAAAGATGACAATATCTGCTACTAGTGGATTTGGGTCGTTACAAATGGTATCAGAGCCAGACACCAGACAATGTGTCGTCCTTCTCGCTGTTCCCCGAAAGGGGTAGGCACGACGCGATGTGTCAGCAAGGACGCTGAGCCCCAAAGGGGGGTGGATTGTGATATCCCACGTTGGTTAGAGAGGAGAACAAACCACCCTTTACAAGAGTGTGGAAACCTTCCCCTAGTAGACGCGTTTTAGAGCCTTGAGGGGAAGCCCGAAAGGGAAAGCCCAAAAAGAACAATATTTACTAGCGGTGGATCTGGGCCGTTACGATTTCAAACTCTCTTTCTAAACCTTCTTCTCAAATCGAGGCTAAAGGCTTGAGCATACATAGTCGCGAATACAAATTGGCTTGACTCACTTAGTGTTGAGAAGTGAGTGTTACACAATCATAAAGTCTGATGCTAAGAATAGTGTGATTGTGACAAGTGGTATCAGACATTTTGGATAGAGATACGAAGAAATAAAATAAGGAAAAAGATGCTTCGCTTCTCGAAGGCATTGTTCCAACGAACGCCTTTATTCATCCTTATAAGATTCTTCGATAACAGCCTTAGATTTACGGGGTTATGATTTGAATGAATCTAAATTTGGTCTAGACGTTTTCAGGGCCCGATTTTGCTTTATGCTTTAAAGCGACTTCCAAAACCAATGAGAGATAAATAACAGTCTTCTTGTGTGTCTACTACAGGAATCAATCTCTCTCCTTTTGCTTCATTGTAGAAGCCATGGTTTTCAGTATACACAGAGTACTTCTTGTCCTTCTCATGTGTGTTGTGGCACTTTTAGCAGTTAAACCAGAGCAGGCTTGTGGTTTGACAAGCATGGACCTTGCTCTCAGACCAATCCGCCACGTTCTTGAAGATCCAAGGGACAGGAATTCACGACCACGAAACAAGTTCGATCCGAATCGATCGAGCAAAAGACGGGTTCGACGAGGATCGGATCCTATCCACAACAGGTCTTAGTTCAGGCCACAGCAGAATCTGGTTTCATCCATGGTTGGTTGGTTGGTTTAATCCTTAACGTCCCGTTTGATAACCATTCTGTTTTTAGTTTTATGTTTTCGAAAATTAAGCCTACAATCACTACTTGACATGCATACGAGAGAAAGTAACGATTGTAAGCTTAATTTTCAAAGACGGCAAAACTAAAAATCAAATGTTTATCGAACGGGAGCTTATGTTTCTGTTTAAGAGTTTTCGTTCTTCAAATATGTATAGTGAAGCTTACTCGAGAAAGTCCTCTACAATGATCTCCGTATTGAATGATTGTTCACTTGACAAGAACGGTCGAGTTACACGACGAGGTTTCGGTGATTTTCTTTGAAGAGGGGATGATTTTGAACAAAGTTATGTCCTCTCTTCCCCAGAAACTGCACAGTAAAAAATTGGGCTATCTGCTCATTGTGGCCTTGCCTTTTGCTATGTATCTTTAGTTATGAATTGTGGGTTTCAAAGCTTGAGATGAACAAAAATGTGTAATGGTTAAAGCATTTTGTTGCTATGAGACACTGAACAAGAGTCTCTTCTTTGATCCTTGTGTTAACGCATATCGTAATCACGGTTGATTGAGTTTTGATCGTTTTCGATTCGATGTAAGTGTAGAGAAATGAAACAATGGTGTCGGGAGGTAAAAAGAGTCATTTGTGAGATCCCATGTTGGTTGGAGAGGGGAACGAAACATTTCTTATAAGGGTGTGGAGACCTCTCCTTAGTAGACGTGTTTTAAAACTGTGAGGTTGATGGTGACGCATGACGGGCTAAAGTGGACAATGTCTATTAGCAGTGGGTTTGGGCTGTTATAAATGGTATCAAAACCAGACACTAGATGGTGTGTCAGTGAGGACACTAGCCCCCAAGAGAGTGGATTATGAGATCCTACGTTGTTTGGAGGGAATAAAACATTCCTTACAAGGGTATGAAAACCTCTCCCTAATAGATGCGTTTTAAAAACGTAAAGCTGACTACGATACGTAACGGGTCAAAGCAAACAACATTTACTAGCGGTGGGCTTGGGCTGTTATAAATGGTATTAAAGCCAAACATCGAGCAGTGTGCCAGTAAAGACGCTCGCCCCCAAGGGGATAGATTGTGAGATTTCACATTGATTGGAGAGGGGAATGAAATATTCCTTAGAAAGGTATGGAAACCTCTCTCTAGTAGACACATTTTAAAATTGTGAGGCTGATAGTGATACGTAACGAGCCAAAACGGACAATAACTACTAACGGGGCTTGTTCTTAGTTATCAAAATAAAATCAAAACCTCAAGAACAGATATCAAATTCAAAATATTGGTAGTAACAGATAGCATTTCGTACCTGAACCTCTCTACGATCGATATCAATTAGGATTGCCCCGGAATCCGTGTTTCTTAATAAATATCAAACATTAATCTCTATGTACTCATAAATTAACAAAATCAAGCCAATATTTTAAAATAATACATTTTTAGTTATGTGTGTGTATATATATATATTTTTTAATTTTTTTTTAATTATTTTTAAAAATAATTTTACAAACTAATATTTAAAAAAATTTCATGATTATAGATGGATTTTTGCGAAATTTTCAGACATTTTTTCTCAACCTATTCAATCATTATTCAGTCGGCCAGTTTTGGTAGCCGCCGGCTAAGAACCACCGCCGGAGAAGTGAGAATACTTTGACGCCGATTGCGGAGTGTTGAATATATATATTTATATATATATTAGTAGAAATATTTTCGATTTGTTTAGTTTAATTAGATTTGAATAAAGAGATCTTGTTCTTCGTCTCCGACACAGAGCATCGCCGGAGAAGAGAGCAAGACCGAGACAGAAAGGGCGATAATTTCCAGCGATTGCCCTCTCCGTCTCGATCGATCATAATAATCACAATAGTAATCATAATAATATTCTTTCTACTTTACTCTTCTTCTTCGTCTTCGTCTTCGTCTTCTTTTTCCACTTTTTAATTTCAATTTCTTTTGTGATGTACTTCGTTTCAATTATCCTCGCCTTAATCCCTAGTCTTTGATGCGACGATTGAATGCCCGTAAAAGGGACGTTTCTAAGATTTCCAATATGGATCCCGCCAAGCTGCACGTTAGACCTAGCAGCCGAGCCAATTTGTTCGCCAGGAACAACCCTAAGAACTCTTCCAAATCCAAATGGTGGGTTTCTATTTCAGCCCTACTTGCGTGTGCTCTGTTGCTCTGTTATGTATTCGTTTTTACAAGGAATTTGCGGAGCTCTTTGAAGAGAAGATATGGAATCGTTATCGATGGAGGTAGCACAGGGACTCGAATCCATGTGTTTGGGTATAGAGTGGAGGGTGGATATGGGGTTTTTGATTTTGGGGAAGAGGGATTGGCGTCGTTGAAGGTGAATCCAGGGCTATCGGCGTATGCCGAAGATCCAGCCGGTGCTGGGAAGTCTTTGATGGAGCTTTTGGACTATGGGAAGAGTCAGATTCCGAGGGATCAATGGGAAGTTACTGAAGTTCGGTTAATGGCGACGGCGGGGCTAAGAATGCTGGAAGTCGATGTACAGAACCAGATATTGGATTCTTGCCGGAGCGTACTGCGGTCTTCGGGATTTAAGTTCCGGGACGAGTGGGCGTCAGTCATTACAGGTATGAGCTTCTCTTCTCAGCCTGTGCATTGTTGGTTGTTGATGTGTTGTTTCAGAGATATCAGTTCTAGCTGCTGAATTCGTTTAAATTAGATATCAACTAATGTGATGTGAGCAATGGCTGTGTTAGGCTCTGATGAAGGGACTTATGCGTGGGTTGCTGCTAACTATGCGCTTGGCACTCTTGGAGGTGATCCTCTTGAGACAACTGGAATTATAGAACTTGGTGGAGCTTCTGCTCAGGTTTGCATTGATCTTCTTTTGCTCTTAATCAGATATAGTTTATATGTCGACGGTGTATGTTGTTCTTTTCGCGGTGACAGATATAAGTCTAAACTAAATCCAGCTTTCTTAAAGCATTAGAACTACAAAGCTAAACGGAAATTATAGTTTAACATCTGCACCAAAGGAGGGATGCTGAAATTTTGTGGTTCTTGATATGATTTCTTTTAATGAAAAAATTTAACAATCACACAAAGCCTTAGTGTTCTTGATATGTTAATATGATCAAGAATAATAAGGCTATTGAAAGAAGCTGAAAGACATGCAGGAAAGAGTTAAAAGTAGCCTCGAACAGAAAACGAACAGTTAAAAGGCTCTATTAACAACTGTTTCGTTTGTTTTATCTCCATTTCTCTGCAATGAATTTCATCGAAGATATTTGAATTCTTAGCCGAAGTTCAAAACGAAAACAAGTTTTTGAACTTAGAAGTAAATAACAAAACAAGGGATATCTGATTTTCTCTGTTTCAGGTTACTTTTGTTTCAAGTGAACCAATACCTCCTGAATTCTCACGTACAGTTAAATTTGGCAATATGACTTATAGTCTATACTCTCACAGCTTTCTACAATTTGGGCAGGTAAATCCTTCTCTTCATGAGCTTTGTTTTCTTTTGAAGTTGAGTAGCACAAATAAAATTGGGAATTCGTAATTGTGATGTTCCATATTGGTTGGGGAGGAGAACAAACCACCATTTATAAGGGTGTGGAAACCTTCCCCTAGCAGACACGTTTTAAAGCCTTGAGGGAAAACCCAAAGAGGATAATATCTGCTAGCGGTGGATCTGGGCCATTACAAATGGTATCAGAGCCAGACATCGGACGATGTGTCAGCCTTCTCACTGTTTCTCGAAGGGGGGTTAGACACGAGGCGGTGTACCAGTAAGGACGTTGGGCCCCAAAAGGGGGTGGATTTCGGTGCGGTCCCACATCGATTGAAGGAAGGAAAGAGTGCCAGCGAGGACGCTGGGTCCTGAAGGGGGGTGGATTGTGATGTCCCACATTGGTTGGGGAGGAGAACACACCACCATTTATAAGGGTGTGGAAACCTTCCCCTAGCAGACGCGTTTTAAAGCCTTGAGGGAAAACCCGAAAGGGAAAGCCTAAAGAGGACAATATCTACTAGCGGTGGATCTAGGCATTAGAATAATACTACGAAACCTTATGTGATTATCAGATGTTTGTCGTCCTTCTTTTTGCTTATTTTGCTCTATTTCGACTTTTCTTCTAAATTGTTTGCCAATAGCTGATTTTTTCTAAGACACCAGAGATTTAGATTTCTGTTTTTGTTTTCTACAAACAACCAAAACTGTAGGTAGCCTTACTTCTTGGTTTCTGGTAAAGAGTCATATTTGATGTAGTTTTTATTTAGTTAAGATCTAGTTGATGATGTTTCTGTATGGTTCTTGAATAGATCTTTCCAAAGTGCTTTAGCAGCCAATATTTGTACTTTTATCCATCTTACTAGAAGTTATACTTTTTCGTCGATGAAACATTAAATCGTTTAGAGGGAGTATGGAGCCAATAGCTTTGTGATCTTTCTAAGTTCAAAAGATCCCTGAAGTTTGAGGAGCATGACCCATTATCTTCTTCGCACTCTCTCATTAGTGTTCATCTTTTGGGACAATACGATCCGAACTACTCATTGCAATACTCTTAGAGAGCAGAAATTCCTTCAACATTGGTCACTGTGATAGTAGTTTAGCTAATGAAATTGAGAAAGGACTTACAAGAGAGAACCTCGTAGCTTTTGGTGACCGAATTCTGTTATTCAGTCAAAGAGGGTACAAAATAAGCTACCTTGGAGTAGTAAGTGATGAACCCTCTAATCCATTTTGGTGTCCTAGAGTGGGTCTCTCCATCAAAATCTGAGTCACAGATGTCTTGCAAATATGAAGAAACGATTAGTCACTGAGGAATCTGAGTGGAAAAGGCAACTCAGCGAGCAAATATCCTCCCACGCCGGGTGTGATACCGTTGCAAACTTGTTGAGCAAGGAGAGGTTGTAACATGCAGGAGGTAAATTTGAAGTTTTAGAATGTTACACATTTTCGAAATACCAGACCAAAGACTATGGCAGCTACCTCTTATGACCTTTTTCTGTATCCTGCTTGGATGCATCACTCTTTCATGCAATGATGGAATGCTACATTGAACATCCTTCTTTGGGATTTGCCTCAAATGTATGGCAAACAAGTTTCTTTGCCATTTTGTAGCGCAGTTTGTTGGTTCGAAGTAAGAGAACCTTAGGTTAAATAGGTTGTGGGGTGACGTGTACTTTACTCCCTCCGACTTATTTATGAAATTTTCACTCAGCAGGATGGTTAGTTGGTTGAAGAGGCTACCTCGGAAACTAATAGCTTATGACACACTAGCCCTCTGAGTGCCTCCTCAAGGACAAGGTGAAAAATTTAGGTGGACGGTACCGATAAGAATACGGCCAAGAGTATGGACTAGTTAGGTCATTTGGAAATACTGACAAGTTATATATCAGTTAGAAGGTTGGGTTATATATGGGTAGAGTAAGCTGAGAGGCTCAGTCAATGTATATAGAAAAGATATTCTCTGGTAGAGGGAGAACCAGGCTTCTCAA
Organism: Cucurbita moschata; assembly: GCF_002738365.1. Taxonomy (NCBI): domain Eukaryota; kingdom Viridiplantae; phylum Streptophyta; class Magnoliopsida; order Cucurbitales; family Cucurbitaceae; genus Cucurbita; species Cucurbita moschata. The sequence continues at coordinate 2,455,055 of NW_019268530.1, forward strand.
ATGTTTGAATTGCTTGAAATGCTTTGATATTGCAACATGGAATACTGCCAGTTTGTTGTTTTTTCTTTATCAATGGCCTATTAAGGGCACTTAAGAAATTGCACAATAGGTCTGGACTGACCACACCACTCTCCTGCAAGTGGTTGTGTACGATGACAACCATTTTTTAAGAGTTTCTATGTGCTTAAAAACAAGGTTAGTTCTAGTTGTTTAATTGTAACGGCCCAACCCCACCGCTAGCAGATATTGTCATCTTTGGACTTTTCCTTTTGAGCTTCCCTTCAAGGCTTTAAAATGCGTTTGCTAGGGAAAGGTTTCCACACCCTTATAAAGGGTGTTTCGTTCTCGTCCTTCCCAACCAATGTAGGAGTGTCACATTTAATTTTCCTTCTTTGTTGTATTTTCATCTTGAATGTGAAGTGCTTTTCTGTTCTAAATTTTGTTTAATGTATAACTTCTGCCATGCTTTGAGAGTTTCACTTCTGTTAACTTTCTTAATTTACAATGCTTTGAGAGTTTCTCTTCAGAGTTGTGATTAGCCTTGTTTTGCAGAACGCTGCTCATGACTCCTTAAGAGAAGCACTCATTTCAGGTAAATGTGCACGTCTTTTCTTTTATATAAACTACCTACATTTGAAGAAATTATTTATTTGATACTTCTGTAACATACGATGACCGAGGGATCGAGAACGCCCTTGGAAGGCCCTTGTCTGAAGGGTGCAGAGCATTCAAATTCATTTGCTTTTGACTGTTCTCAAGGTTTAATTCTCAATGGTTCATGCAGCTAAAACTCATCAAAATGAACTGTCTGTGGATCCTTGTACCCCCAATGGGTACTCGCATCTTACTGAGCCTGAAAAACTATCTCCAGACCCTATGGTGGAAAGAAAAAGGTATCTATCAACTTTCCATTCCAAGGGAAACTTCTCTGAGTGCAGATCTGTTGCCTTAAAGCTGCTGCAGAAAGGAAAAGGTTGTACAAATCTTCATATTGTTTTGACTTTCTGATACCCATCTGAGTACTGATCCTAAAAGTGTATAACACTTCCCCTTCTTTTCACAACTTCTTCTCTGCAGAGAAATGCACCCATGAAAATTGCTATGTAGGATCCATTTTCACACCAAAGCTTAGAGGGAAGTTTTTGGCTACGGAGAATTTCTTTTATACGTCAAAAGTATGCTTTTCTTCCCTTGTTATAAATTTACAATTAGATTGTGCTTAGTATGTTCTTACTGTGAGATCCCACTTCAGTTGTAGCGGGAAACGAAACATTCCTTAGGGTGTAGAAACTTCTCCCTAGCAGACACATTTTAAGGTCGTGAGGCTGACAATGATACATAATTGGCCAAAGCAAACAATATCTACTAACAGTGGGCTTGGACTGTTACAAATGGTATCAAAACCAGGCACCGAGCGGTGTGCCAACGAGGACGCTGACCCCAAGGGGGGTGGATTGTGAGATCCTACATCGGTTGGAAAGAGGAACGAAACATTTCTTATAAGGGTGTAGAAACCTCTCCCCAACAAAAGTGTTTTAGAACCGTGAGACTGACAGCGATACGTAATGAGCCAAAGCAGACAATATTTGCTAGCAGTGGGCTTGGGCTGTTACACTTATTTAATGTTTATCTCTCTTCTTCCTGATGAGGTGCACAGGCGTGTGGTCTTATCATTGGTGTTTTATATGGACCTTCATGACTTCTTTTTTTGTTAGTTCTTTGGTCTTGGACCTAGAGCTTTTCTTTCAGATCTGATGGCGGCTGGACAGGAGTTCTGCAGTGATGACTGGTTGAAGTTGAAAAAAAGACACAAGCTACTCAATGAAGAAGATTTGCTACGCTATTGCTTCTCATCAGCGTATATCGTCGCCCTACTTCACGACAGCCTCGGATTCGGATTAGATGATCAGAGGTACACTGCATATCTCATGCTAGTTACAATTAGTTGATGTGTTTCTTACAGCTTCATAACTCTTTTGTGATTAGCATCACTGCTGCTACTCAAGTGCAAAACATTCCACTCGATTGGGCATTGGGAGCTTTCATCCTGCAAAGCACAGCTGCCATAGAATCAGAACCAGAGCAATGGGATTGGATTGCAGCTATCTTCGCCTGTGAGTCACCCTCTATGATCTTGCTAATTGTGATATCAATTGTGTTGTTCATAGCATGGTATGTATCGAAGTGGAGGAAACCCGAGTTAAAGACGATATACGATCTAGAGAAAGGACGATACATAGTGACCCGTGTGAGTAAATGCTGATAAACAACTAGTTTACTAGTAACTTGCCTGCATGGTTTCAATAATTTTTACACAATTCAGCCTAAATATAGTTTCCCATAGACCAATCTGTGAGTCCAAGATGTTGTTTGAGATTGTATATTCCCTGATTTTCATTCACATCTCACGTAGACTGCCAGTGTTCTAGAAAAAGCATCCCCTTTAGCATAGGAGGAACAGATCGCTATCGTCGTTGCCATCGCCGAGTCAGAGTGTCAGTGTGTTCCCTCTACTTTATAAGATGATGTTTTGATGTATTATGACTGATTTTATGATGAATTTAGATGTGCTTTTCGTGTCTTAAATCATCGTTTAAATTAAATAATTATCAAACGAACTACGTGGTGTACAAATAAAGTTTTAAAACAAAATGATAATTTATAAAATGGGTTACTTTCTTTGTTTGGAAAGGAAGGTACATCGAACGTGTTATTTGACTATTTTATATTTGTCTAGTTGATTTACTTTTTAAGTTATTGTCATTTGTGACTAAATAAACAATGTCGAGATTGAACTTATAATTTATATAAAAATGTCTCGTTTTTATACATGGAACAAATGAAAACGAAATTCTTTTTAGTAATCTTAGATCGTTGGTTCAAATGTTGATTACAAGCTTGTTTCGAAGGTTTACTACAAGCTAAACCACAACCATTTTATGCACCCAAGCACGTGAGCCAGCCACAATACTCACCAACCGTTCTTCAATCTCAACAAGGAAAAAAAAATGTGTTACTCATGGTGATATATAAGAGATTTTAGAATATAAGCACAAAAGAATATATCATCTTTAAAAAGAAGGCGAAAAGAAAAAAGAAAAATGGTTGCAATGGTACGACAATATGGTCCATCCACGTGACTGAGCGACATAAATGGTCGTAGCCCGCCCATTTATGGTTCATCAAATTAACCATATAAAAACGATAATTTAATTTGTTTTTTTAATAATTTAATGTTTATTTAAGAAAAAAACATTTTTTACAAACTGCCCCTTATAATAATCTAACTTGTCAACCAAGCAAGTTTTTGGGCATTGACTAAATATAATTATTTTTATTTAAAACGAAAAATAAAAAACAGATAAAATATAATAAAAATGTCTATTTTCAGCTCCATTTAATTAATGATTTAATTAAATGGAGAGAAATTTTCATTCAATTTCGGATGGGTCATTGTGGAGCCCCGACCCAACGGGTTAAATGGAATGTGAATTTACGAAAATACCCTTGAGACCGTTGGATTGGATTGGATTGGATTGGATTGGACGCAAAGACGTGGAGGTTTCGAGCGAAGAAAACTCCGCCTATATATATCGAACCAGGTCCACCCTCCTCCAGATTCCTTCTTATTTTAGTCTTTGGCGGAATCAATCTTCTATTTTTGATTTTCTACGCTCTCCAAAAGCTTCTACATTCCGCACATAACGCGCTTTCTCGGTTTGTTTTTTTTTTTTTTTCCTTTTTTTCTTCAATTTTTGCATCGCAATCTACTATATTCATGTTTGATCTCTTCAATTTGTGTTTTTCTTCATGTAATTAATCGAATCGCCTTTGTAGGGTTTCTTTTTGTGCTTCAAATTCGCCGTGTGAGTTGGATTTTTGGGGGTTTAGAGGTTTCTGTGGTTTTGAGGACAATGGGCGACCATCTCGTCCTGTATGTTGATCATTTGATTCGACCGGTTGCTCCTGTTCAATCTGTGGCCGAGCCGGTTGACCCTATTCCTTCTGCACCGCGTGAAGGTGTAGTTGACTCGGCTGCGGCTGGTCCTTCGTGTTCGACTGCAACTGTGGATCATCCGACGGTGGAGCAGGATGCACCTAATGAGGAGGAGCCTCTGATTCAGGTAGCGGAGTGCCGCATTTGTCAGGAAGAAGACGGTATCAATAATTTAGAAACTCCCTGCGCATGTAGTGGTAGTCTTAAGGTAATTGACGCCTTGACCCCCTTTTCCTTTATTAATGTGCTCAAGACTTTTTATTTGCGTTGTATATGTGTTTGCTGTTGCTGCTGTATTGGATGAGAGATCCGTCTGGATTTTTTAGTGTCTTGTCGAGAATTCATTAGTTTTATTCACAGCTTGGTTAATTTTATATTTTTCTATAATTTTTTTCCTCAATGCTTTGTTTTTTACTTTTTAAAATTCATCGCCTATCCAATAGCTTGGTGATAAGAGAACACTTCTTTTGCCTCAACTTTTTTGTTTGTGTCAATTTGTACGTTCGACGGGAAACTTTTTGGACTGGTATGTGGTGCGTCTGAGTTATAATGTGGCTTGATAAAACTTGACAAGAAGCATGACCATCATGCATGGTGTCAGTGATCTTGAACTCTAATGTTTTTTTTCTTCAGAATGTAACTAAAGTAGGTTAAGCTATTTGAATTGACCAATATGAACCCATTTGGTAAAACTTATCGAAGTTAATTGTTTATTAACCTTTTGCACGTTTCTGATTAATGGTCTTTTTTTTTTGTTCAGTATGCTCATAGAAAGTGCGTTCAACATTGGTGCAATGAGAAAGGAGACATAATTTGTGAGATATGTCATCAGGTATGCATGATGATTTTGATTTGATATGTCGACCATTTTTGCATTCTTTTAAAGTTTTTGCGTTTGGAGAATTTCAAATAAATTGCTAATATTATCTATATGCTTTAGCTTGCGTGCAAGTTTTCTGCCAAGAATATATATATTTTTTTTTGTAACTCTTAATTCTTTGAATTCTTACATCGGGAGTAAAAAAAATTCACTTTTAGTGTTTTAAAAAGTGCATAAAAGTGTGCACGCTGAAGAGGGGGCACCTCGTCTACCTCTATAGGGCACACACCTGATGGTTTTATTTTTTATTTTCAAATTTTTAATTGAGAGGCATTTTTATTGTATATATAAGAAAGGTATCTTCCGCCTAGGGTACTTGTAGACTTGAAGGAAAAATCCTTGAATTGAGAGTTTGTTTCGGTTATTGTGATAGGTGAGAGTGTTGTAGGAGAAAACCATAGAAGTAAAGAGAGAATTTTGTACTCTACAAACCACATAAATGAAGGAGGTTTACCTTTTTTTTTTTTTTTTTTCCTTCTCTTTCTTTTGGTCGTTCTCTCTTGACCAGTCACTTTGCCTTCTCTCTTTGAGCCCTACCTTTACCCTTCCTTTCTCTTGATATGTCCATCTCTGAGGAAACCATGAGGGTGGTTCACTAGAGCGCACACAATGATTTGGGTTTTTTTTTGCAATGGGTTGGATTCGGTATCATAGAAGATTGTTCCATCTATATGAGAGGAAGACAACCAGCATGTCAATAGGTAGATTCCTCCTTCCTCATGCTCAACCTAAAGTAATGTGGATACCATTTGGGATACTCTGTGTGGCGAAAGGGAGTTGGGGCATTATTGTCAGAGATGGTAGAGGTAGAGGTTCTTTAATGTTGAGAGTGTTGATGGACAAGGCATTGGTGTTTATTCGTGACTTCGGGATTAAGAGATATTTCTGTTAAAACTTTGTTGTTGGTGAAAAGTTGGTTTGATGATTGGCCTTTTCTATTTTGATCATGGGGCTTCTGATTCAGGTCATTAGGCTCCTCTTCTCCCTCACTTATAATTCTTTTTCCTTTAACCTCATTGCTGTAACCTTGATCCTGTAGACCATTCCATTGCTAAGTCTGGACCTTGACGGGAGTGGAATGTTTGTTGTTCTTAGTTGGTTGTATGCTCTCTTTATTTGTCACGGTGCATTGGCCAAGATTATGAATGCTTCTTTTTTGCCAAAAAAAAAAAAAAAAAAAGTAATGAAAAAGAACATTTATCTGTTTTATTCACTTTTTCTGAATAAAAACTATAAAATGTCATCCTCATTTTGTCTGCACTTGTTTCATGTTATGTTGAATGGTATAATGAGATTTGCAGTTGCAGCTTCTTTTCTGTTGATATTTTGGTGTTTAATTCCTCATTGATGCTGATGTGTTTTATTCAATTGCCAGTTTTATCAACCTGGATACACTGCACCATCTCGTTCTGAAGAAACTGCTATTGATATGGAGTAAGCTCGACCTTTTTGTTATTTCCTATTGTCTTGCATCGATTAGCATGTTTCTGAACACCCGCAAATATTTTGTTTTCATGTAATTCTGTTGTATTTTAAATATTGATCTGGATGTGGGTCTACACAGGGGAAGATGGACTATTGCTGGTAATCCATTAGACCTGAGAGATACTCGGCTATTAGCCATTGCAGAGGCGGAACGGCATTTTCTGGAGGCCGAATATGATGATTATGCTGCTTCAAATGACAGTGGAGCTGCATTTTGCCGATCGGCTGCTCTTATTGTATGTTTGCTATTAGTAGTTCGTAGAACTCTTCTTTTCACCAAAATTTGGAATGATATCAAACTTTCCACTCCGGTGTTTTCCATGCTACTGCACTGATGATTTATTTTATTTTATGCGGCAGTTACTAGCTCTTCTCCTTCTGCGTCATGCATTGACCATAACAGATCCAGACGGTGAAGATGATGCATCTGCCTTCTTCTCTGTAAGTGAAGTATGAATTTATTTTCTTAAATTGAAAAGGAAAAATAGAGTTCTGGGTTTACAATCTTAATACATGCCTGTGACAGATTTTCTTGCTTCGTGCTGCTGGTTTTCTGTTACCCTGCTACATCATGGCCTGGGCCATCAGTATCTTGCAACGTCGAAGACAAAGACAGGTTGGTAATTTAGGAGTTCTTTAAAAATTTTCTTCTTATAAACTCTTCTGTAGACTAAATTTTGAAAATTAAGAATGGTTTGGTAACTGGAAAGAGAGAGATTCTGTGAGATCCCACATCGATGAGAGATAGGAACGAGTGCCAATGAGGATGCTGGCCCCGAAAGGAGATCTCACATCGGTTGGGAGGGAAACGAAACATCCTTTACAAGGGTGTGGAAACGAAACATCCTTTACAAGGGTGTGGAAACGAAACATCCTTTACAAGGGTGTGGAAACGAAACATCCTTTACAAGGGTGTGGAAACGAAACATCCTTTACGAGGGTGTGGAAACGAAACATCCTTTACGAGGGTGTGGAAACCTCACGCGTTTTAAAAACTTTGAGAGGAAGCCCTGCAATGTCCCACATTGGTTGGGGAGGAGAACAAATCACCATTTAGACGGGTGTGAAAACCTTCTCCTAACAGATCATTTTAAAGCCTTGAGGGGAAGCCCGAAAGGGAAAGCCCAAAGAGAACAATATCTGCTAACGGTGGATCTGGGTCGTTACAAGTCCGATAAGAAAAGTCCAAAGAGGACAATATCTTCTAGCATTGGGCTTGGGCTTAGGCTTGGGCTGTTTGTAGGTTCTAGTGATCTTTGTGTTTAAAAGAACACTATCCATTAGAAGAAAAAACTAAAAAAAGTTTCTGAAGTCAACCTTTTAAATAAGTAGTTTAAAACAGAAAAATCTTAAATTATGTTATAGTTGTATTGTGAAGTCTTAGGTTAGCTAGCTTTATGAAGCCTGAAACATAATGAGAGAGAGAGTTGGAACTTAATGAACTTAATAGAATGTTGCTGCTAAGTTGAGACATTATTTCCAATTGAATAGAGCATTGTATGGTTGTGAACCAGCAGGAGGCGGCAGCAGTGGCTGCAACACAAGTGGCGTTTGTGCTACAACATGGACAGCATAGAGGCTTACAATTTGCGATTGCATCAGCAGCAGGGGCACCCCTCACCCCTCACCCTCACCCTCTTCCTCATCCTCATCCTCATCCTCATACTCCTGCTTGAACTGCAACTGCAGCAGTCAACCATGTAATAAATACTATATTTTCAAACATGAAAAACCTTTCTTCATCTACTTGCTCTTGTTGTCGTCGTGGTCGTCATTTGTATGTGCCAACATTTTCCCTCAGCTTTTTGTCATCTTCCAAAGCTAGGTACAGTCACTAACAAACTTATATTATTTTCGTCGTCTGTTTCGGGACCAGTCAATTCTATGTTCCAATTTGATCACACTGCTTGATTCTGCTTCTTGGAAGCTAAACATAAAACTCTTGCCTTGTATTTTGTACATTCTTTTTTATATAGAGAAGTTATCTACAGGGAGATTTTATATTGTATACAATTTGCTGGGCATGTCAAATAAAAAATAGTAGATAGCATGAGAAAGATCATAAACTTACCTGTTATAAACTAAAGTGGCACATCTTTATTTGAGAGCTGAAGCCAGAATGTTTGTTTATTTAGCATCTAAATGGGGTTGATCTTGAGTTGAGAGCAAGTATTCAAACAGTTCTGCCCGCGTTTGTGCTACAACAACGTAGAATTGTTCGAGTCAAACCAATTTTAAACTCTATGCCAATTTTAAACTCTATGCAAGATCAAATCCCTAATACCGGAACAATAAGTTGCAACAAGATGATGAACAATGTTAAGATGCAATAGGACTACTCTAAAACGACTCAAACTCTTCAAATACCTTCAATTCAACAAGTTTTGATCTATGATATAGTTGTTTGGTCTAGTGTGCATATAAAAGAAGTCGACATTAGAGTACATAGGACGCGGAGATACCATGTTATCCCATTTGGATCGTCACAATGATCTAATCACTATTCCATTAGATTAAGTTAAAAGTACGAAATTACTTCGAATCATTTCTAAATTTAGAGATTAAATTGTATTTTTTATAAGTTCATAAACCAAATCACGATTTATCACGATCATTTTTGAATGGGTAAGGATCGAGACGAAGTGTAATGTCTTTTTTAACCCACATCAAAATCTCATCCTATTATTAATATCATTTCATGGCAGTGATATAGAATGAAAAGGACAGGCACCGGCTTTGCCTTGCATTGGGGGCACTGATGGATGAAGAGGCAATTTATGTATTCATTATCAAACAAACTCCAAACGCCAATAATTCATTACCCTTCCCTTCTTCAATCTCCAAACCCAGAAGGAACCTCCGATTCCCACATCCATGGCCTCCGATTCCAACTCCCCTGAAATCTCCTCTGTTTTCGACACCCTCATCGGAAACAGAGACCTCTCTCTCTTCATGCCCGTCCTCTTCGGCTTCTCCGCCGCCGACCCACTTCAACAATCCCAAAACCCCGCCGACCCAGATCGCCAAAACGCCAATCGGAGCGACAGGATATTTCTGGTCAACCCTTTTACTCAGAGCATGGTCGTGATCGAGGGGCGTTCGAGCTTGGAAGCACTGATGCGTGATCTCGGCGGGAAGGACGGCCAGCCGCCGGCGTCCAGAGCATCCATAGAAGCGCTCCCCACCGTTCAAATCATGGCAGAGGAGTCGGGTTGTGAGTGTGTGATCTGCTTGGATGAGTGGAAGATTGGGGCGGTGGCTAAAGAACTGCCCTGCGGACACAAATTTCATCCCGACTGTATAGAGAAATGGCTTGGGATTCATGGGAATTGCCCTCTTTGTAGGTGCAAGCTGCCGGATGATGTTGATCGGAAGAACAACGAGGGGCGGCGGGCGAGGGAGATTTGGGTCGGTTTTTCTTTCAATAATGATCGGAGAAGTGAGGGTTCTAATGGAGTTTCTTCAGATCATGGAGCTTAGGGTTAGGATTTTTGCCCCTTTTGTTTGTGGAGTTCTTATGTATAGATAGAATAAAGCTTGGTTTGTTCTTCCTTGAGCTTTCAATAATTTATATTAATATTCTCTTCGAATAAACTAATTAAATTTTTAAGCACCAATGTAATTGACTTAAAACGTGGCTCGAGTTTATACGTTTGAATTGACTACAAAATATAATTTTCATACAGCTAACTTACTCGTTAGATTGAAATAAAATGATAAAAATATAAGAAGCATGCATAGCACTTGGCTATTGATAAGTGTGGGCTAGCATGTGCGGATGTTGGATGCGACGGGTGTTGGCACTGGTGCGTGCGCTCAAGAGGCAAGCATAGGCGGCAATGGCGTTGCACATGTGAGGTCGTACACACTGAAGCACCTTGCGGGGCGAGCTAGTTGCGAGGTTTAGCGCAATGGCTGTGCGCTGGACAGGCCTCTTGTGAGATTGTTGAGGGCCTTGGCTATGGGCTATAGAAGATAATCTCCTATTGTAACGCTCCATGCCTAGAATTTTGACCAGCATTTAGTATCTATATTTAATACATGATGGCTCCGGCACTCCTATATTTCTTACTTATCTTGAACAGACAAACTAGCTCGGATTCTTTTAGCATAGTTTGTCTTCACTTACAGGGAAAATTCCCAGAAGTCGCTCAATACAGAATTATTCTAACCTCGACACACTTATTGGTATAGATAACAACTATCAGTTCTTGTAAGTAATATCACAAAGAGGACAATATCTACTAATAGTAGGCTTGAGCGGTTACAAATTCGTAACCATCATATTCTGATGATCACTCTCATCGGATATGGTTCTGGGTCATTCATATACCTTTCATTTTCTCCGACATCGCACACGTTCTTAGGAGCAAGATCATGAACTTCTCGCATCAAATACGACAATAATTGATGAACTAAGAAGAATCAATTACGCTCGGTATCGTTTGAAGCAAAGTAAGACATTAAATGAAGGTAAAGAGAAAGGTAGTTGAAGAACTGAACTCATCTTTTGTTGTTCCCTTTTTTGTTCACCTGTTTTTCAAACATTTGGCCCACACATTACCCATTAATTCATCTCAATAATTAATATTCCTTCCTTTCAATGTGAAGCAAGCTAGCTTGGACAGAATCATCATTCATTTTCCAATATCCAAAATATAAATAAATAAATAAATATATATATATATATGTATATAATGGTGAAAATTGGAGGCTAAGAAATGAATGAGGTTAAAAGGGAAAAATATTGCTTTATAATATGAAATGATTTGATTTTGATTCCACTCATGAATGGATCACTTTTTTTTTTTTTTCTTTACCTTTTATTATTATTATTTTTAAATATTTTCTTTTCCTATATATATATATTTATTTATAATAATGAAATGATGGGTTACTCTGATTGCTTTATTGTCGATGTATCTCTTTTTTAGAAATTAAATGGGTTTAATTTCCCGAACCAATAATTGGTGGTAAAATGTTAAGACAATCTGTTTCAGCGCACGAATGAATACAACGCACCTTATATTGAAAAATACAGAATCCTCTTTCTATAGATTGATTTGATCTCGTTGCTGTAATGAACGGAGTGTTGTGTCATGGTCTTCAGTACTCCTATTTTAGAGGGAAAGACGGTCTTTTTTGAGGTTATCGTATAATGCTCTACGAGACGTGTTCCTTATGGAGAAATTGAGTTACCAAAAGTCGCACCTCAACAGTGGAATATTGTTGTCACTTTGAGTATAAGTTCTTGTAAAACAACTAAAACGTGTGGTTATTGTGCATAGCTACTAACGTGGAAAGATAACCCTTAGGAGAGAGATCACACGAGAGAAACACTAGGAGCTGAGGGAGCAAGAACCGAGAGCGAGGGAGACATAACTGAAACAGTTGAGGGCTGTAAAAACCCATTATTTTTCGAACTCATCCCTAGTTGAATTTCCCTGGAACGACCCTCAAATTCAGCTATTAAAATTTCGAATTTCCTCGTAACCTTAGTTCAACGAGTTCAATGATCAATCGAACATATCTAAATCTATTTTGGATTAAATTTGGTAGAAATCGAAAGAGATTAGTTAGTATGATTCTCTTTTTTGCTTGGCTTGAATATAGAAAAAAAAAAGGATAAGTTTTCTTTTGTTCAGATGGCTTTTGAAAATCTAAGCTTAGATTAGATTCTTTGATTCCTTTATCCTTTGCAAACAACAAAAAGAATCTGCCAACCACACCATACACTATACAAAAACCCAATTTGATTTTGCCCTTTCAATCACGAAAAGAAATATCCACGATTAGGGACGTTTATAGGATAAGTCAGCTCGGGTTTAGACATTTTTTACAACAACCCAATTGTTCGGGTTATAAAATTTCTCAACCCACATAATTCAATTAGCTATTGGGTTGACTTGGATCGAGCTGTTCGGAAAAACCCATGAATCAATTTGTAACTTAAATCAACTCAATCTAAATAAGAAATACCCATAATTAGAGACATTTAAAGAATAAGTCAGCTCCGGTTTAGACATTTTTTACTCCAACACAATTGTTCGGATTATAAAATTTCTCAACCTACGTAATTCAATTAGCTATTGGGTTGACTTGGATCGAGTTGTTCGGAAAAACCCATGAATCAATTTGTAACTTAACTCAACTCAATCTAAATAAATTGATAACTTGACCCAGACAGCGAGATCCCATCTCGGTTGTAGAGGAGACCAAAATATCCTTTATAAGGATGTGGAAATCTCTCCCTAACAAACTCGCCTAACGGGTCAAAATTGACAATAGATCAGAGTAGGGCTAGACCCAGAAGGGTTATGATAGCGGTGGACTTGGGACGTTACACAGATCGTACGAATTAGGTTAAATTGATCGAGTTTTTCAGATCCTCACGCCTTTTAAACAACTCGTGATCGTGATCGTGATCGTTGATGGTGGGTTTCGTGGGGCTTAGCAAAGGCAAATGGGAATCAAGAGAGAGGAAAACAGCAAGATAAAAACAAACCATACACTTTTTTTTTCCTCCCTCTTTTCTCTCCTTTTGAGACTCTTCCTTCCATCTCTGTATCTTTCTTTCGTTTTTTTTCAGATTCTCTCAAAAAAAAAAAAAAAAAAAAAAATTAAATAAAAATTGGTATGAACGTAATATAATTTGGAAACAATAATATAAAAAAAAGAAGAAAAAGAAGCACACAGCTCATGAAGCATATATTCTCTTCCAACAAAACCCTTTTTTTAATGATATAAAGAGAGAACCTCAACCAAACCATACCCTTCCTTCTATGGATATTCAAAGAGAAAAAGAACCAATAATTATGCAAAATTATCAACACATGAACTTGGTTTTGTCTACTGATCCAAAGCCACGCTTGAAATGGACTCCTGAACTTCATCAAAGATTTGTCGATGCTGTCGCTCATCTCGGTGGAGCTCACAGTTTCGTTCTTGTTCTTGTTCTTGTTCTTGTGTGGTGGAGGGTTTTGATCCGTTTACTCAGTTGTTTTTGTGTGTTTTTTTGTTGCAGAGGCTACTCCTAAGAGCTTGATGCGTGCCATGGGTATCACTGGCCTTACTCTCTATCATCTCAAGAGTCATTTACAGGTTCTTCGTCTATTTCCTTTCAATCTATGGGTGTTCTTCATTGGATCATTAAAAAACTGATTTGGGTTTGTTTTTATATCAGAAATACAGATTGGGGAAGACCCAGAAGCCTGAAAATCATAGCATGAACGAGTAAGAGAAGTGAAAAGAACCCAAAAAAAACCCATTTTTGTGTTTTTTTGTATCTGAAATGGCAATTTTCTTATGGAATTCTTGTGTTGATTCAAGGAATATGAAGAGATTACATGAACAAATTGAGGTACAAAGGCATTTACAGCTGAGAATCGAAGCTCAAGGGAAGTATTTACAGAGAGTGCTGAGAAGAGCTCAAGAGATGATTGCAGGGTATGGGTGTTGTTCTGAAGCGCTGGAGGAGGCGAAGGCGGAGCTGTCGGAATTGGCGTCAATGGTGAGCTATGGGTATCAATCAGATGAGGTGAGGGAGACGAGGATGGGCTCCATTGATAGCTCTTTGACGTCCTTGGAGGAGGCCCCGACAGTGAAGACGAAGAAGAAGAAGAGGAAAGGAAACAGAGATGAGGAAGAACAGAGCAGCTCTGTTTCTGAGGGAGATTATAAGAGATTCATCGATTTGAATGTGGAGTATGTTTGAATGATTTATCAAAATTTGGCATTTGGTTGTAAAATATGTGTAAATGGGTGGAATTTTAACCCAATGTTTAAAGTATATTCTATGAATACGAGAGAAATTTTAAAAATTTGTGTTCGTGTTGTGTTGTCATGTGTTCTTACGCTCCTCGGTTGACTTAGGACTCGATTTTTGAATAATTAGACGCTTATTCCAACAATTTTGGAAATGATTCTTATGTCTCAAGACATGTCTGTTTAATCTATGTAGATTGTGTTCTATGTGGATTTTTATCTATTAGTCAAATAGGGTCGAAGATAGAGATTATATTCCCCGTCCCCGCTATATATATATATGTAACTCATTTTTTTTTTGAGTGTTGAAAACTATGTTCTAATTTTTTTTAATTTAAAATTATGTCGGTAGAATATTATGAGATATGATTGGTTTTATCGGAATATTTTATATTTCTTTTAATAGAAACGATATCCGAACATGAAAGGGATATTGTTAAAATAAAAACTATAAAAAAAATTGAAAATTTTCCCACTAATTCTCATTTTTGGAACTAAAATAGGTGATGAGAACAGGGGACGGATTTTCATAGACATCTCGAGTTATATAAAGCATAATACACGATGAATTCTATAGACAAATCTATTTTGGTTGACCCAATGGTAAGGTTATTGGGCTGACCCAAATACGGTCCAAAAGGGTCCGTTCATAGGCTAAAATACACCATATCCAATTTAATGAATGGAAGGGTTGAGTCTAACCATCGAATCAAATTTTGATTTTAGGTCGAATTTGAATCGAACCTAGGTCAAGTTGGGTTGGCCGTTCCGCTATGACAATTCTCAATTTTTTTTTTTTTCAATTTACGACCCAATTATATTTAAAAATAAATACATAAATAAAGTGCAATATATGAACATACTCAAAAAAAAAAAAAAAAAAAAAAA
>NW_019268530.1:2470362-2506062 GCF_002738365.1 Cucurbita moschata
AAAAAAAAAAAAAAAAAAAAAAAAAAAAAAAAAAAAAAAAAAAAAAAAAGCTTAGATGGATCTTCGCCTTTCATGTGGGTCCACCTCCTACTCCAAGAAAGTCGAAGAACAACGCCGGTTCAACACGCCGGTCCATAAACGGCGGCGGTTGATTTGTAGCTGAATCTTCATCCGAGGTTGTCGTTCTCCTGCGCCGCCTTCCAGCACCAAAATGGTGTCTGCATTTTCTAGCCATGATGACATGCCAATGATTCTTGACACCATTATCAGTGCGCCCAGGAAACAGCCTGGCAATCATGGCCCATTTGTTGCCGTGAACTCTATGCGCCTGCATTAGCCTCTCCTCTTCCTCTTGTGTGAAGGCTCGTCGGTTGATCCTCGGGTCCAGCTGGTTGAACCATCGCAGCCTGCAGCTCTTACCTATCTTGTCCAAAACAACAACCCCCATGTCAGTGAATTACCTTAAAAACTTGTGATTTTAAACCACCACACTACCAGATCTGCCGTCCAGTTTCTCGGCGATGAGGTTCCAGTTTTGGGGGCCGTATAGGGCGACTAGCTCCCTTAGCTTGGCGTCCTCTGCTGGCCTCCAGTGCCCTCTCGCACAAGCCTTCGCGTTGGTGCCTGAATTCATGTCGCTTTTGGTAGCCATGATATGATACTCAGTGGTGTACTCTAGAGTGCTTGTGGTTGTGGGTGGGGAAAGTAAAACATGACATTCACCAGTTTTTTCTAGTTTAGAGGGACATGGGTTGTTTGAGTGTGCTACTTAGTTTATAATGTTTGGTTTGGCTACCACACCACACTTAGACGACACTTAGACTTTGATACTACCTATTAGGAGCATGTAACAGCTCAAGCTCAAACTCACCGCTAGCAGATATAGTACCCTTTTTGGACTTTCCCTTTTAAAAAAACGCGTATGCTAGGGAGAATTTTCACCGTGTCACAAAGGATGTTTTGTTCCCTTCTTTTACTGACGTGGGATCTCGCAATCTCACAATCCACTCCCCTTAGGGGCCTAGCGTTGTCGGTGGCACTCATTCCTTTCTCCAATTGATATGGGATCTCATAGTCCACTCCCCTCAGGACCCAACGTCCTCTTTGGCACACCGTCTAGTGTCCACCCCCTCTTCAGGGCTCAGAGTCTTTGCTGACACGCCACTCGATGTCTGCCTCTGATATCATTTGTAACAATTCAAACACACCGCTAACAAATATTAACGAGAGATTCTCATACCCTTATAAAAAATACTCTGTTATTCTCTGGAATTGATGTAGTATATCACCTAACAAATAACCTCTACAATAGTATAATACCGGGTGGAAACTCCCATTTGTTATTATCAAAGCATTGGATTTTAGGATGATTGTTGTTTATAGTTCATTATAATAATGATATTGTATCTGGTTTCAGTGTCTGGGAAACCCAATAGCAGACGTTTCCATTCAATTTCTGTCCCAGTCATAACAAAGATGTACTAGAGAGAGAGACACACAAACAAACTAATAGCTGACCCCATACAACCAAACCAGTACAAGTAGATATGTATACGACCCGAATTTGTTAAAAAATGGATCATCTATCTCGCTACCCTTGAAATACAATCATCTAGCTGGTGACTCTAATCACAATTGAAGACACTGATCATTTAGCTTGTGATCCTTACCAGATCCAAGGACACTTATCATGTAGCCAGTAAACTTAATTAGACTTGAAGACAATGATCATGTGGCCTGTAAACTTAATTAGACTTGAAGACACTGATCATGTAGCCTGTAAACCTAACTAGACTTGAAGACACTGATCATCTAGCATGTGACCTATTTAGACAACATGAAGACACTGATCATTTATAGCTTGTAGAGAAAGAAGTGGAACGAGAACGTAGATGAACGAGGAGTAATTAAGTGTGTTTGATTGGAAATGAACATGGGTAGGTTGAGGGATGCAAGTAAAAGTAATGTAGGTGTGTGATGCCTACATCATGCATGTCTTTTGTCTTTGTCTTTTGTCTTTGTCTGAACTCCTGGCACACTGCTTTCTTTTCTCCTGCCATTCCCACGTGTGCTGACTCCTGACCTGCCCACTACCATGCCTCCTCCTCCTCCTCCTTTCCTTTCACTTTCACTTACTTATTTGGTAGCTTGCCTTTGCTTTACACCATACTTCTGGATTCAGTGACCCCCAAAATTACCCTAAAAAACCACTTCTAAGTACACCCTTTTAGGGTATCACTCCACATCTTTCCACTACTCTTGCACCTTACCTAAACCCTCCACTTGAATCATGGGACAACCTACCGTTGAAGGGCGCCTGTAGGGTATTAAACGTGTGGGACGTTACAGGGAGGAGATATTATCCTCTTTGGGTTTCCCTTTTGGGTTTTCCTTCAAATGTTTAATTCTCCTCCCCAATGGACCAGAAAAAGATGACCATGTGTGTGATGTCCCACATTAGTTGGGGAGGAGAACAAAACCACTGACCTTCCCCTAGGAGACGCATTTTAAAGCCTTGAGGGGAGGCTCGAGAGGGAAAGCTCAAAGAAGACAATATCTGCTAGCGGTGGATCTGGGCCGTTACAATGTGCTAAAAAGATACGGTAGGGTATTAATGGTTTGATTCGAGTTTAACCCATGAGATTTCATAACTTGTGTCAAAAGTACTCGTTATGCCTCGAGCTGGATTGATGAACTAAGATGTATTATGGATGTACAATTTGAGGACCTAATGCATGTGTGTGTGAATGACATGCTAATATGTAGATTACGAGAGCAACATTTACTCAGCTCGGCTCAGCTCGGCTCCATTGACTGGGTTTGTCATTAGTTGGGTAAAGTTTCTTAAAGTGTCCATCTAATCATCACGAGATAATTGAACAGCTCAGATTATGGATTAATTGTCCACTCGATCACAGGAAAAGAAACAACAGAGTTATATCGTTCAAATTTTTGGTTATGTGTGTATGCATTTCTAATCCAACTCGGGGTTATTGATTATTTTAACCCTAACTTAGATTTGGGCCTTGGGCCTTGGGCCTTGGGCCTTATTGGGTTAGAGATACAAATAAGGTATGGGCTTACAAATGGGGGCTTCACCAATAAACCGGTCTATTGGTTTAGTTCGGTTTTCGGCTTTTTCTAAATAGAGAACCGAAAAAACTCGAGTCTGTCAAATTTGTACAAAACTAATTGATTTGGTTCGGTTTGTTTTGGTTTGGCTCGGTTCAATTTTTGGCAAAAAAAAAAAAAAAGAATTGATTTATTAGAATCACACTCAATACAACTGAAGCAACTAATAAAAGAGAGGGACAAAAAAGACTTTTCCCATCAAGATCCAATAAAAATACACGTTCAAACACAGGAGGGCGGGTGGTAAGATTAAGAAGACTCCACCTCGGCCCACTACTCCGACAAACAAAAAAAACAGAGTAAAAATAAAAACCCAATAACCGAAATGACGAAACAACCCTTTCACGGCGGTGAGCTCTTCACCGGAATTGACGGCCGGTGAAGGTCTGGCCAAAGGACCAACCGGCCGGAGCCACGTTTCTAGAAACAAGTGTTCGGCCGTCGCTAGTGGTGAGCCTAAAAGAGAGGGGTTGACCATCCAAAAAGTTGTTGCTCTGCCAATTCTGCCCCCAATTTCTCGACATTGACTGCCACCCACTTCTCGCCCCTTTAATCGACACTGCCCGGACATCTCCGGCGCCGCCCACATTGGTTATTAGCACCAAATTGAAGTAGGAATGGCCGTTGATTGTGAACCTTATTCCTCCCCTTCTTTTGCACGGAGCCCTCCGATAAGCGACGGGGATGATTCCGGCATGGTATTGGGCAATGTGGAGGAACACAGGTTGGGCGAGGTCAAAATGGTGCAGAGGAGGGTTGCACCAGCCGCCGGCGGTGTTGGGAAGGGCGTTATTGGGCGGACAGAAATTGGTGGCGGTGACCAAAACAGAGCCTGGAAGACACCATTGAGGGTCGTCCACGCACTTGATCTCATAGCAAGACCCGCAGCTCAGCCCATTGTTGAACAGGGCAGTGCTAACAGCGGCGGTGTTCCCACCGAACCCTTGACTGTACAGATTCCCATACCCACAAGCTCCGCCTGTTCCCAAGATTCATCAATTTCATTAAACCCCAAATGCCGAAATATTTTACATGTAAATTTTGTATAATTTTTCTTACCCATTGTCCCAGAAGCATCGCTGCCGCCGTAGAAGGTGGCGTGGGCGTTGGTCCATTCGCCGACTGCCGCGGTGGACGAAAGGAGTGAGAAAAAAACCACCGGAAAGAGCATATGAAACTCCATTTTAGACGGAAAATGGAAGGGGGAGAAAGGGAGGGAGATTTCAGCGCCGCTGGTGAGAGGGGCCGCCGTGCCGGAACTAAGCAGAGGATTTCGTGGAGGCCAAGAAGCCCAATATATAATGGCGGACCTCACGGGTCAAAACTTAGAGAATTAACTCTACTTTACAAATGTTTCGTATCCAATTTATTTATTTTTTATTTTTTACCTAATTAATAAAAATATTTTTAAACTCTCTTTTATTTCAAATATTTTTAATTTTTTTTTAAAAAATTCAAAATTATATTCGTTTAAAAAATATCTTTAATTTTGAAATTCTATATATATATATATATAAATAAAAATAAAAACTTCATAATAATAACCTTATTTATAAAATATAAACTTTTTTAAAAATTTCAAAAAAAAAACACCTTTAGACATTTTAATTTTATCGTTAGTATCATGTTTCAAAAACATGCATAAATTTTTTAAAATAACATTAAAAAGTATAGATATAATTTACGAGGTGTCAATAGATGTGACAGACTATTTTAAAATTTTCATATGTATTTTTAAATATAATTCTAAATATAAGGGTATTTTTGAACTTTTTCAAAACTACCGACCATTTCAGTAAAAAAAATTGATGATAAGGATATTTATTTTATATTTTAGAACGTTTAAGGATATTTTTATTAATTTAGCCTAAATAATAAATATTTATAACTTTATTATTTATTTTATAACAAATATATCTAATTTTATTATTGGTAGAATATTGGGGGGAAATTAAAAGTGTTTAAAAAATTGATAATGGTGTTTTTGAAACTTTATGAAAATTTAAAGATATTATTAAATATACATTTATTTTAGTATAAAGTTTATAAATATTTTTATTAATTTAAGTTTAAAATAATAAAAAAGAATAAATGGGGAAAGAAAAGAAAGAATGGGGAAAAGCGCCATTATTATTTTTATTACAACGCGGTGAACCGGTTCGAACCAGTTGAATGCGTGTCCTCTCTCTTTTTCTCCATAATAAACGCCCCACGTGCCACAATCTTTAACTAAATTAACTTCTCCATAAATCCAGCCATTATTTTTGCCACTATGCTTCATTAATTTCAGCTTCTTACATAGTATATTTAATACATGGTTATATTTATTTATTAAATTTAAATAAGATGTCCTTTTCTTGCTTGTTTGGGTCAGTTGACAAGGACATCAACTAATTGAGTGGGGGAGGATGTCACGGTCATGTACGTCCAGAGTGTGTTGTCAATAGCCGAATGACAGATATCCCGATCTTGCTTGTCCAGGACGTGTTGTATCCATGGTTGCATGCCCGTTCCAAACCCTTTTTACATGCTTTCATCCTAGATAGGTCTTTACCATTTCATATTGGGTCGGTATGAGGGTGTATGACGGTTCACCAAAATTGTGTCTACACCTGCAAAGGCTAAAATGCCCCAATGACCAATTGTCAACTTCTCCCTACCCGATAGTTATATGCAGTAAGTCATTGTTGTTGCCTTTTTGCTTACATTCCCATATAACACTATTTCTCCCGTTTTCTAAAACTTTCTTCTTGAACCGGGGTCAGAGGCTCGAGTGTACGTCGCTTAGCCGTAGGCGACGCAAGAACGAACAGACCTAAAATATAAATCTATTAGAATGTTGAATGAAAAGTCAATGAAACAGAATTAGGTTAAAGATGAACGGTCAAATTGAACCAGTATGCCAAGTCATGGGCATCTACGAGGCTAAGTTCACCCTTAAAGATGAACGAGTCTCCTTTGCCTCATGGTTCGGTCCTTCTGTATTGTCGTCGTGAATATAATCGTAGAGGACATTGATCAACTAAGTTAGACAAGTCCGAAAAAGGATTGAATTGAAACCCTAATTAAGATTAAGACGCATATGGGGTGGTTCTAAGTGAGATTATGAAATTGATTAGAGAGAGGGAGTGAGAGATTAGGTGGCTAATTAATTCAAGTTGCATGGAAATTAATAGAAAAATAATGTATATTGAGATTTGCATGCAAAACCCTAAAATTAAAAATTCTTAAAACTGATTGCGGAGGGAACAACACCGCGATTTTCGAATCTATGTTTCTATGATTTAGGGTTAATTAATGCCAATTACTAATAACCATAATTTAAATGCTAATGTATTTGACAGCTATATTATATCTATATATATATATATTAATGTATATTTTCACATTTATATTGGGTTATTTTGTAAATTTTGAATCACTCGAGCAAAATCGGAGTTTGAAATTAATTAAATATAAACTTGAGGAACTAAGTGAATAGAAGACGAATCCAACCAAAAAAGTAGCATCGAGATGCTAAAAATTGAAGAAAGATGCTTTGGTTGCGGGATGTAGGGTTGAGACGTGTTTGCTCAACCCTTGACAGTATTGAAAACGCTACAATAATTTTTTTGGATTTAACATTTTAGATTTTGTGACGGTGAACATTTGTGACACGTGAGTAAATGAGAGATCACTAAAAATTACTTAAAATAATTGAAAGTCACTATTTATACAAGTAATTCTATTAGGTGAATAAGGATAAATCATACTCAAATGACTCGTGCTAATATGCTAAAAGGTCAAACATGAGTGGTTAACCATTAAGTTAGGTTAACCGTAGTTATACGTGCTTTGCTTGAAGTGATTTTATTAAGTAAATAAAGATAAATTATATTCAAATGACTCGTGTTAGTATGCTAAGGTCGATCAATGTTCTGAACCCTAGACATGAGTGACTAACCATTAAGTTGGTTAACCATAGTTATACGTGTTTGGCTTGAAATGATTCTATTAGGTAAATAAAAGTAAATTATATTCAAATGACTCGTGTTAATATGTTGAGGTCAATCCGTGTTCTGAACCTTAGACACGAGTGGTTAACGTGTTGGTCGGCAGAAGGATGAAGGATAAAAGAAAGGGCAGCATGAATTGAAAGGACTGCCATTTGAAAGTGGTTCAGTCCTTTATTGCAGCACCCTGCACATGCAATTTGGCTCTATTCACCTTCTTTATTTTCTTTTTAAAAAATATTCTAATTATTATTAATAAAAAAATATATTAAATTATATATTTGATCCATATATCTTGAAAAAATATATTTTTTTTATTTTTTATAATTTAATAAAAAAATTTTAGGATAATCTTAGAGATTATTGAATTATTTATGAGATTTGCTTAAATTATAAAATTATAAAATTATAAATTATTTAAACTAAATAATTTCGTTTTGGTTCAAATTTTATTTTATTTTTATTTTTGTACTTTCCAATATTGAAATTTAGTAATTAAAATTTTATAATTAATTTAGTTTGAAATAATTATTTAATCAAAATTAGTCAAATAAGGATAATAATATCATATATAAAATGAAACAAAAATAGAAAATACCAAAGACGAAATAGTATTTTACTACTTTGCCCTTGGGTTAAGGCGTTTTATATGAGATATATTTGCATTCTCGTGACTCTTGAGGATATGTTCGTACTTTCAGCTATAATTTCAACTTTTAGTAAAGTATTGTTAATATAAATGTAATACAACTATTTATGGGTGTGGTTGTCATACGTCAATATCTAGCTAGAACGAGCTATAGCGATCTTTGTTTAGCATTAAGTGGAAGATGCTTGCTTCGAAAACTTTCTTCCTTTTTGTATCAAGCATGCGTTGTATTACGATTGTCGTTCCTATCAGATAGATTAAGGCACATAAAGGGTATGGACATGAGTATACGTAGAATAGATGCATGGGCTAGTGGGCATAGTACACGTGCGAGAATTGGCCTACGAGGTGCACCTTGCACACGATGCATATCATCTGGGTGATGTTTCACTTGTATCTCAACGCTTCTATACACTAAGTTGTTAAGCATCCGTTGAAGCGATTTGGCTCGTGATTTGGTGATTGGTTTTTAAGATATAGTTGGTGCTTTCACGTTCGTATCAAACATAACGACAAGGCTCTGGTTCGATAATGAAGATTCGATATATCGAAACATGTGGATGTGGAACATAAATGAAGAGGTAGGTGTATTATTGGGAGGACAGGTTTGAATTTGAAAAGAAACAGGGAAAGGGAAAGATCTGTAAGGATCTTTATTTGTGAGGAGGAGATTGATGGGTCAACCTTTCAAGATCTTAGTGGCTTAAGGGCTTCAGATTTGACATCACCTTTTTACCCTTCAATATGATATGATTAAACATGTGATGTTTAGATTCGTACAATATTGCACATGGGACACCACATTCCGCTTTCTAAACTCGAGCCGATAATCGCCCTAATGGGAATGCTCTTGATTTTCTACGTGACAGCAACGATAAAATTTGTTAGATCAGGTTTAGGGTTAGTGTAACAACTCAACCCATTGCTAATAGATATCGTCTGTTTTGATCCGTTATGTATCGTTGTCAGGCTCACAATCTTAAGACGCGTCTACTAGAGGTTTCCACATCCTTATAAAGCATGTTTTGTTCTTCTCTTTTCAACAGATGTGGGATCTCACAATTACAGTATTCATACGATCATCTTAGAATTTTTATTCACTTGTCTTTTAATTAGGTCAAAAGACGATCGAGTTAAGTTGGATTAGGGTTAGGGTCACATTGAATGAGGGCTTGCTCGAAACTTGGTTTCTTTCATGCCTTAAATCAACCTGTCTCGAAGTTATAAAAGCTATTTATAATTAAAATACTCGTGGATACTTTTATATACAAATTTGTTAGGTTTTTTTCATACTCAAAATGACATTTATATTAATTTTTTATTTAAAAATACTATGATCAGCAGCCAACCACAGCCAAAAAGAGTCACTAGAGTGGTTCGACAAGATAGTAATGGTTATTATGAATGGACAATGGTAACAATTGTAGAGGTAAACACTGTGACAAAAAATAACAAGAGACGATGGTTCAATGCCTCTTGATTAGGTCGGTTCAGATCGATTCCGACCCGTTTTTGCCCCCTTTTACCTCTCTTTCCCCAGCAATTTGAGACTTAAAATAAAAAAAAAATAATAAAAAGAAAAAACGATGGAAGCAAAAGACAAAAGATTGGGCTTGAACGTTGGGCTATTAAATATTTGGGTCTAGTGTCTGAGAGAAGTAGTGGGCTGGGCTGGGCTTGGAATTGTGGGCTGTAGAATGTTGGGCTTTGGCTAACTATTTATTAAGTTTAATAAATCATAAAATATTTAAGTTATCTAATTATTTTTTTTTTATATTTAATAAAAAATAAAATGTGAACGTGTAAAATATCTATTTATTTATTTTTAAACGTAAAATTTAATTAAATTTCAACATATATTTTAAAAATTATAAAAAAAATAATTATGAAATTAAATAAATTATAACTAATACATGTATGAGTATAGTAAACCAAAGAAATTATATTTTAAAATTTATAATAAACTCGAATTAATTTAATTCAAGTTAATTATATTTTAATTATTTTGCTTTTATTCTCAAATTTTTTGTAAATATAAATACTAAAAAAAGAATTAAAATGTATGAAGAAAGACCGTCTGGGAGCAAACTAGAACTCGACTGTTAGACGCAGAATTTCCCAATCGGGCGCCATTTTGCACCAACGAATTGCAAAATGCCGAGACCTCGTCTGGAGCCGATCGTCGCTGGTTATCTTCTCTTTGCATTCTTCACCATCACTTCAGCTCAGGATTCTCATCTCGGATCTGCTCGTGTTGTATTCCAGGTTCTTCAAACCTTTTCTGTTAATGAAAATCGAATCCATGTATAACTTCACTTGTACTGTCGAGTCTTAGCTAATAGATCAATGTTCATTTTCGATTAACCAGACGAATTATGGCGATATCGAATTTGGTTTCTTCCCCAATGTAGCGCCCAAAACCGTTGACCACATTTTCAAGCTTGTTCGTCTTGGAGGCTATAACACCAATCACATTTTTCGGGTATTAAAACTGCTGGTATTTTCTTTCTTTACGTTTTGTGATTATGTGGGGAAAATTTTGCGTGAGATATGTTCATATTGGTAGGTTGATAAAGGATTTGTGGCGCAAGTGGCAGATGTAATGGGGGGAAGATCAGCTCCCATGAACGAGGAGCAAAGGGCGGAAGCTAAGAAGACTGTTGTTGGTGAATTTAGTTCTGTCAAACACGTTAGAGGGATCCTTTCTATGGGGAGGTTAGTTCTTTGTACACTACACTACGCCCGAAGTTACTACTGCTTTCTTATGTCTTGTCTGTATTGTGTGTTGTTAGGATTAAATGTTCTAAAAATCTTTGTTGTTTTCAATCTTTGAATGCTTACTATCTTTGGAGGTTAGCTAGCTTGGTTCTTTGTATTTCCGATTAAAAGGCCTTCAAATTGAATTAGAAGATCATGATTTCGCAATCCCGTGGCGCCTACTTCTCTCTAGTTCCCCCCATCCCTTCTTTGGACAGCTTTGTGATGTGAAACTGACAAAAATGACTAAATTGTAAGTAGTAGATTTTGAGCCTAATGTTTATGAAAAGAAGATAATGATGTTCTTGTTGATGCCACTTTTAATCCCTTCCCTTTATAATTTATTAGGAAAACGAATTTTTACAATAGTGAAAGATTACAGAATTCAGAAGTTCTTTTAAGATTATATAAAGGTCCCCTACATATCTAAGAGTTGCAAGAAAGATTGAAAACTTATGCAAAAGAAACACCCAGAAGTTCAACAATCAGCAATAAACTCCTACAACATTTGGATGGTGAGGCTACTAAAATCCAGGATCAATAACCCCTCCCTTCTCCCCTCTCTCCTTCCTAACCCAAACTTTCACATTTTAGCCTTCAGTCACGTTCTTTTGCTCTGATTCTAGTATTCAAGATAAGTTTCTTCATCTGATTGATCAGTTTACATTTTTTATAATGGCTAGCATGGAAAGTAGTTGCAGTATCGTCGTTTACTTCGTGGGAATTATTTGCTGAAAGAGAAAAAAAGGAATCGTTCTTTTTTCATCAAGATTCAATTTAATGTTTTGCATTGGTTTGAACGATCTTTTGCTCAGCTTTGGAAAAGTCCTTTGAATGTTAAATTCTTCAATCAATTGAGAGGGGATAAAGGATTCTTTAGAGTTCATAAAAAAGTAAATTAAGTTCGGTTGGTATTCATAAATTTCGTTTTTTTTTTTTACCAATGGAGCTGATAAAAATACTGTTAGGGTTCCGGCAGGAATTAAAAAATGAGGTTGGATGGTTTTATGGGAGATATTGGATGAATTCCAACGTAAATCTAAAAATCCGGTGGATTTTTGCAAGCTGAATGTGTTATGCTTTGATTCCCAAATAACAAGCCATTGCAGAAAATTCCTAGATCCGGTGGATTTTTGCAAGCTGAATGTGTTATCCATGAGTATTATTCTCTTTTCATTTATTCAATGAAAAGCTTTGTTTCATGTAAAAAAAAAAAAACCCAAACTCAACAACAATTATAAGAACCTCTCATTAAACGGCAGCTTTTCAATTATGAAGCCACATAAAACAGATCTATTTTATCGAAAAACCTATTTGCCACCGAATCATCAAGGAATGGATTTTGGCCAAAACTCCATCATGAAGCTTTTAACTGAAAAGTCCAAAAGGAATCCTCTATAAAGTCTTGACAAATTCTAAAATCGTGTGGTGTTTGGTCTTTTGTTAGATTCTTTGCTTCTCTTTGAGTTGGGTGACAAAGTCATTTTGTAATTATTCTTTAGGTCTTATTTTACTTGATTGGAGACCTTTCTTGTAGTTTGCCTCCATTTATGAGCTCTTTGTTGTATGCCCTTGTATTCTTTCATTTTTTTCCTCAATGAAAACTTGGTTTTTTAATAAAAAGCATGACAGAAATAAAAAATAAAAAAAAGCGATAAATGAAATGCGAAGAATGGATTGTTCCTTTGTCTGGCTTGTTCCTTATTTCAGGCTCCCCCCTTTGCACTTTTTTTTTCCTTTGGCTCAAGTCACCATGTCCATGTTGGGTCTTGTCTATGTTTTTGTGTCCATGTTTGTGCTCTTTTGTTCTTTATTTTTTCCTGTCTGTCAATATTCAGCTGAAATAGTCATACCATATAGGATACATTTTTGTTTATAAAATTTTTCCAGTTGATTGTATCATTTAGCTTCACTTAAACACCAATTTGAAAAGGAAAAAAAGAGCACTTTCTCCTTGAACCGTTATTCTCTTATACTTCCTGGTACGTATGTGAAGTTGTAAAACAGGCTTTCGTTTAGATGTTAAACTTGCTACCCTTTGTGTTACACGATGCTATCTGACCTTATTTTGTTTTATTATATTCCTTCTCAATTTTATCAAAAGAAGTTTATATTTGTACATGAAAAGGTTGGTTCTCCGTTTTAAATATTACTTGCGAGCTCTGTAGATATGATGATCCAGACAGTGCTCAATCCTCTTTTTCAATGCTACTTGGAGATGCTCCTCACCTTGATGGCAAAGTATGCACTTGCAATTTTAAGTATCAGACTAATAATTCTGTTTAGTTCAGATATATGGAACAAAAAACTAATGAATATGTTCTGATACTCACAGTATGCAATCTTTGGAAAAGTTACCAAAGGCGACGATACATTGAAAAAACTTGAAGAACTTCCTACTCGTCGTGAGGGTATATTTGTAATGGTAAACTTACTATGCTTTCTTTTATTCCAGCAGTAGGATCATCGAGGCTGAATATGATATCATTTTCCTTTTAAGAACTTATTCAAGTTTGTGCTCTCTATCTTTACATGTTTTGATCAATTTCGACCAAACTCAACTATTTTTTTCTCTTCAGGAAAAGATTTTGCATTACAGTGATTGCCATTTTCATCTTTCTCATCACTGATCTCCATTTAAAACGATCACTAATCTTCTTTTTTTCTTTTCAGCCGACTGAGCGCATAACAATACTGTCATCATACTATTACGGTGAGATTGTTAATCTCTCATGCTACTCTTTTCCATTCGGATCAGCCTTTACCGGAACAACGACCTAATACTATGCAGGCTCATCAAAGAGCGCATTTTAAGCTTGTTTTACATCTACTGATATACTTTAAAACATATATTTTCAATTATTCTGATTATCCTAGCTCCTAAAATCCTTTTGGATCTTCCGCATCACTTGTTTGGTCCCTTTTGTGTTTAGATGTCAATTCTGAGCATTGTGAAGAGGAGAGATCAACTCTGAAGCGAAGGCTAGCTGCATCTTTTATCGAGATTGAAAAACAGGTAAGAACAGCCAAGTTTTAGACTGCAATGAATGCTGAGAGATGAACTGATCTTTTAATTTGTTGTCTGCAGAGAATGAAATGCTTCCCCTAAAACGAGCAGGACAACAAAAACTCCGATAGGAAAAACTGGAACACGAATGCAAATAGAAACGGTTTGTCCAAATCCTTATCTTTGTTGTACCGTCTTAGTTGACACATTTCTCACAAAGATGTAGAACATTAAACGAACAAACGCAGGTATAAACACTGAATAAAAATATTTAAAACTGCATATAGTTCAATGTCTTATATAGTTCAATAGCTAAGACATGGATTAATACCCATTTCGTGTTTAAGTGTCATTTTTATGCTTTTTAAGCTGTGGAATACGATAAATACAGGAAATTTGTATCTGTAAGCCAAATTTTGAAAACAAGTGTATTGGTTTTCATGTTTCCAGAATGAGCATTGGCTTATTATTATTTTTTTCTTAATGAGATTATTCATTTAAAGTAAATGATTTTATAATTTATTACTTATAATTATGTTTGGTAATTTTAATATGCAGCCTTTATTTCATCATATGCAAATACGTGCAAGTTTTGTCTTATACAGTCTGAACATTTAGTTATTTTGAAATATATGTTTGGTATATTTGTTTATCGTCATCGTCATTTCATTCATATTAATACTCCATTCCTCGTGTAAACAGGGATTTCCCACCATGTTTGGGCATGTCTCTGTGAGTTTCAACCCTATAGGTTAAATGGATATCTCGAGTTAATCTGTTTTTGTCAAGTACTTGGATGAAGCGACCAAAATGCTAGTAAACGAAAACTACTTCGGATGAAGTTTTTGAATTTGAAAATTCATGGATTTAATTGCTACTGAACCGTTCAGTAGCCAAACGTGTATTTTTTTTTCCTATTATGGATTATAAATAGACATATATGTTCGAGTTGGCCTAATGATATTCACATGATAGAGTAGCCAAACGTGTATTTTTTTTTTCCTATTATGGATTATAAATAGACATATATGTTCGAGTTGGCCTAATGATATTCACATGATAGAGTAGCCAAACATGTATTTTTTTTTCCTATTATGGATTATAAATAGACATATATTTCGAGTTGGCTTAATGATATTCACATGATAGACTGATCTATATATATATATAGCTTAAATGAACCCCTTTGTAGGCTATATTCTTTAATTGAGCTCGGGTGGTTGGCCTTTGGTGAGACTAACTCGAACCCCTCCCCTTCTCTCGAAACTTTCAAATAAAACATGTAATTTATTGATAAAACTATGTTATGTAGTTTATCATATTATAATGTAATTTATAATATATAGTTTTGTACACACGTTTTAATTTTACACAAAAATAAAATATCATTATAGCTTAAAATACTATATTTACCAAAGTTTTTATATTTTTAATGTAATCCTCCCATATTTCGTGGTGGGTATAATATTCTCAAAGTAAAAAAACTAATGACTTTAGTTTTGTCGTTTTAGTTCTATCGTAATTCTTTGAAAAATGTTGTACTGTCACCTACAACAACGAGCCATATGAAGCTCTTGTTTATGTTAACTCAAGATGCCAAAGCACTTGATGGGGATGAGGAGTCCTCGAGAAATGCCTCGACCATAACATATAACCTTCGTGAGAAATCAAGTTGGTCATGCCCAATCAATAATCTTGCATCCATCTAGCAATATTCATGGCATAAAATCGAGTACAGAACATTATTCGTTAACCATCTGAAAATATGCAATGCTTTGAGATGTCCACGTGGTGAGGTAGGGTTGTCGTTCTTATCCTTTTTCATTTATCAACGACACCTAGATCAAACTCGATTAATATCTATCCACAAATAAATTAAAAAAACCTAAGAATATACGAACAAAATATCATAAAGTATTATTCTCTCTTAAGAATATAGCGTTACCAATATAGAGAGTGAAGTTTGGACGTTTTGATCTCTAAAAAACTTATTTCTTAATGATTAAGTTATATTTAGGTTAAAATATATTAATAAAGTATAGTTAATATTTAAATATCATTTTGGTGTCCGCTCTTAGTTTCATTCTAATACTCTCAAATATCTAAATTTATTTGATGTAATTTCAATAAATATTAAAATTAATTTTTATTATTAGTTTGAAATAAATTTTTTATCCAAATTACTTAAATATTAAAAATAATTTTGATACAAAAAAAATTATAATATTAATGAGGGTATTTTTTATTTTTATTTTTTTAAAAGTCGAAGTATATTAATGAAATTTTTTTAAATTTAAAGATATTTTTTAAAAATTATTAAAATTAAAAAGAGTATTTTTGAAACATATATGTTAGAATCCGTATTATTAAACTCACATCTTTTTTAACAAAATAAATTATTATTATTATTATTTTTTTTGTTAGGAATAAATTATATATTTAGGAAAATATAAAAGAAAAAAAACTAAAATTTGGTGTAAAAGAAACAACCTTTTACTATATTTATAAAATTAAGGTTTTAGAGAGTTAAAAGGTCACTCGCGGCATGAAGCGCGTGAAGGAAAGAATTGGCAAAAGAAAAAGGAAATTAAAGAGTGAAACGCAAACCTCAGAAAATCCCATTCTTCTCGTCTTCCATCCCCGGCTTTGCCTCTCTGCTCTCGCGCCGTTTTTTTCTGCTCCGTTCTTCGGCCTCAAAATCCTCTCAATCCCAACTCCATTTCTCAAAAATTCCAAATCCAAATCCAATTCCACTTCCAAATTCTTCCATCACCATCGCCATCGCCATGATCCTCCTCCTCGCTTTCCTCCTCTTCTTTGCCTCTCCTCTCATGGCCGCTTCTGACCCATCCACCATCTACGACCATCTCCACCTTCACGGCCTCCCCATCGGCCTTCTTCCCAAGAACATCACCAGATTCTCCATCGACTCTTCCACTGGCCGATTCCAGGTCTTCCTCGACCAGCCCTGCAATGCTAAGTTCGAGAATGAGGTTCACTATGATTTTAATGTCTCCGGTCGCCTCAGCTATGGCCAGATCGCTGAATTGGCTGGAATTTCCTCGCAGGAGCTCTTTCTTTGGTTTCCTGTTAAAGGAATTCACGTCGATTTGTCCTCTTCTGGTTTGATTCATTTTGACGTCGGCGTTGTTGACAAGCAATTCTCCCTGTCTCTCTTTGAGTCCCCGCCTGATTGCACTGCCGCTGATCCTGTTGATCATTCCTTCGAGTTGAATGGAGCCTCTGTCGATTTGAATGTGGCTATTTCTATGGTACGTTTCAGCTACTGTTTTCGTTCGTTTATCATCTATATTTACTTGTTTCGAATTCGTGTTGATGGTGCAAAAGTTGTTACTATGATGCTTGCTTATGTCTTTGGTTGAATTTTTGCGTTGTTTTGGGAAATATTGTTGTTATTATGTATCAGCAAGCATTGGTATTATTATTCACATGTAGTTATCATTACGATAATTCTATGTTCTAATTTACCTTGTTATGTTGTAGAACTGGAATATTGTCGATTCCCTGTTTTCAAATCTTATAGAATGATCTGGTTAAAAGATACTACTTCTTTTTAATTCATTGCTTTGTTACCTTCTTGTCGACATGTAGCGATAGGTTAATGGTTTGGGATCGAAACATGATCAAAACGTAGGATATGCGTGTTAAGTTTGTCATCGAATTTTAAGTTACGGAGACATGACTATGGAGTGAATCATTGGGGCATTGAATTAATGCCTCTTCAAGGAAAAACAATGTTTAATGTGGTGTAGTTCGTCGTGCCATTTCATAATATATTCTTGCCGTGTTCTTTCGTTCAAGCGAGGTATGGGTGTGGATGGCTTTATGAATCTTGAATAGATGTTTATGTCCATTACTGCAAGCAGCTAAGATTGAGACTGATTAAGACCTTGTGTATTAATACATTCACATGTCTTGGGGAATCAACTGATATTAATAGGATCATCCAAGTTGTAACTCCTAACTTTATGATCTTTCTTTTAGTTACAATGCATTTTTCTTTTGATCTTATAGTCGCTAGGCTCTTGTTCTTGTATTTGTCATAATTTTGCATTACTATATTGGAATTCTTCATAATGTAGTCATATGTTCTTAATTAAGAGGTTGCTTCTTTGGATTGTCATATAATTTCAGAGTGAAGCACAGAACCTTCAGCTCGAGGACAGGGAACTGCGAGCAGCATCATAGATTACCAATACAAGAAACGTTACGGATTTCCCGAGGCTTTCGTTCAAGAGTCTGCCTTTGCTGGTCTGGTAAATTTGTTTCTGCTATTTGTGGATTGCTTTTGTTTTGTATAGTCTTTGTTTCCTAATAGTCCTGTCTGATGGGGATAAGGAGGCTATTATATATTCATATAAAGAGCTCACAGAAATCTTTAGCCTCCAATCCTTCAAGTCTATACTATTATTAGCTGAATTTAAGCGAGGGAGATTGTTGCTTGGGTCGGCTTATAAGAATCCTAGAAGTCATGTCTGGTATTAAGTTTAGCAGTCGTCTTGTCTGTTGTAAGTGCTTTTTATCTCTCTTTATGAAGTATATCACTGCTTCTGGCTGTGGTTGGCATTGGCTACTCACAAAAAGAAGTTTTGTTTTTGTTGTGCTGCCTCTATAGCCATAAAGTTTGGGCTTGTAAATTGTACATTGCAAAAGTGATATTTTAGTAGCTAAAAGAGGATTTACATGTATTCTATTATCATGAAGCTTAGGAATATTTAGCATCCTAATCGGAATATATTTTTTGTAGGAAAAAATGAAAGGGAGTTCTATTCAGGATAAGAGTCATTAGAATCCTTTAAATTAGGAAAACACTCTTCGATTAGATGATGCGTCATGTCCTCGTTTACTGGCATGTCTTCGATTAGATGATACGTCATGTCCTCGTTTACTGGCATGTCTTCGATTAGATGATGCGTCATGTCCTCGTTTACTGGCATGTCTTCGATTAGATGATGCGTCATGTCCTCGTTTACTGGCATGTCTTCGATTAGATGATGCGTCATGTCCTCGTTTACTGGCATGTCTTCGATTAGATGATGCGTCATGTCCTCGTTTACTGGCATGTCTTCGATTAGATGATGCGTCATGTCCTCGTTTACTGGCATGTCTTCGATTAGATGATGCGTCATGTCCTCGTTTACTGGCATGTCTTCGATTAGATGATGCGTCCTGTCCTCGTTTACTGGCATGTCTTCGATTAGATGATGCGTCCTGTCCTCGTTTACTGGCATGTCTTCGATTAGATGATGCGTCCTGTCCTCGTTTACTGGCATGTCTTCAAAACTCTTGTACCTTTCCTTCCTAGTCTTAAAGATTCTTCTAAAGTGGATATCATAGTTCCAAGCTTCCCCAAAAAAAGGTTGTTGAAGGGAAGTTTTTCGAGTTCCATTGAGATGATTGAGATGAGTTTTATGTGCTTTTTTAGGTTTGAAACGTTTTGAATTGAAACTTGTGTTTATTTGGTATTTGAATTTTATTAGTTGTGTAAAAAGTTTATGAACTCTCAATTTTGTGTCTAATAGATTTATGTACGTTAAAAATACGTTTTTGGTCCCTATTGTTCGGTGCTTTTTCAATTTAAAAGGTTTTAATTTAGTCAATGTTTGAATTATTAAAATTGGTGACATAATAGATAGTGAGTTACTATAAATTTGGAGGAAGAACTATTGCTTCGGAAATGGAGTAAAAAAAATAAATTTTTTTATATTTTTGAAACATTGTGGACCATATTCACTCCAATATTATACATTAAAACGTAGTTGTATTTTATTTGTATTTTATTTGTATTTTAATAAAATATGTATCATACTAGAGAATAATAATTTCTAGTATAATAATTTGGCACAATATGACACAAAAAAAAAAAAAAAGTACAAAGTAAACTAGTCAAACATTTAAAAAAAAAATTGTGGCAACTATTACAACCTATTTTTAATTTTTTATAAGATTACCGGTCGATGATCTATGTTCACGTTTGTTTTGCATATCTCCAACTCGTGTCATCAGCGGTTCACCTAGTTACTCTTTTTGGGAGTTCAATTGGAAGAAGAAATGAGAAAGCCATAAAAAGAAATAGGCTAAGCAAATATTGAAATAGAAGTATGTCCAATCTGAGATGTAATAAAGATAGAGACCTATTATGGGACATACAATGCATTACATATGTATGATCCGCTTCAATTGGGTTATTCTATATCACCTCATAAAGTCCATATCTCTTACTGTGAAACAAAAATATGGCGGCCCCACTACAGCAAGCGGGTTGGTTCCTCACTACAGCAAGCGGGTTGGTTCTTCTGAGGTGCTCTTGGAGAGAAGACTTTAGAATAAGACTATTGGTTGTTGGTGGTGGTAAATGAGGTAAGTAAAGATAATCTAAGGATCATCTTAGATCCCTAAAATTTTCTCAGTAAAAGTGACAATTGATTGATCCAAAGAAAATTCCTTTAGAAAACTATAATAATCTCTCTAGAGCCTAATGTTAGAAGACTATAATAATCTCTCTAGAGCCTAATGTGGAGGATAATCCAAAAATCACCTTAGAGCTTTGAAACTTGCTATAGGAAAGTGATAAGTTCACGTGTCCATGAGAGTCGAACACGCCAAGAAGACTATAATAATCCATTCGGGTTTGATGACAATCATAGGGATAATCCAAGGGTCTCTAGACCTTCAAATTTTTCTCAAAGAAGGTGATATTCATAAATCTGA
The DNA here is from genome assembly GCF_002738365.1 of Cucurbita moschata. Classification (NCBI taxonomy): domain Eukaryota; kingdom Viridiplantae; phylum Streptophyta; class Magnoliopsida; order Cucurbitales; family Cucurbitaceae; genus Cucurbita; species Cucurbita moschata. The sequence goes on from NW_019268530.1 coordinate 2,490,632, forward strand.
ATTAGAATCTTGCACTCCTAAGAAGATTAGAACAATCCCTTCGAGTTTGGTGATGATTTAGGTATAATATAAAGACTACAGTGAAATCACGAGAGAAGAATCTTACACTCATTACACCCAAAAAGACTAGAATATGCCCTTTAAGGTCTCATAACCGTCCAAATATCAGCTTAAAGCCTTGAATATTTTATTAGAAAGTGACAAGTTCAGAAAAATCTTCTCTAAAAACGTGATAAAGTCAAACTTATAACCTAACACCTCAAGAAGACCACAATAATCCCTCTGGTTTGAAGCCCGAGTTCCCTGGTTGGCCTCATAGCGTGCCCTCAACCTTAAGCGATGTTTTGTTAATACGACAATCACATCTAAAATATTGTTTTAGGGCAAATTAAAAATAATATTAACAAAATTGAAAAAAAAAATCGTTACAAAAACCCTTCCCAACTCTCCCTTATTAATTTTATTAAAAAAAATAATTATTAATGATATATATTATTTCAAATTCTCAACTTTCTCACAATAAATGGTGTAATTAATATTAAAAAAAAAGGACCACAATTAATTGCAAAACCATTTCAACTCTCATTAAATAGTTATTAATATTAAAAGAAATTAGTCCACTCCCGTATTTTCTATTATTAAATATTACCTTAAAAATATTAATAAAATCATATCATTTGGCTTTTAATTCAAATATAAATTTCTTAATTTTATATTTATAAATTTTATCAACCACAAATGAATTATTTAAATTTAATTACATATGAATAAAAAAATTAAAAAAATAGTTAAAATGAAATTAACATTAAAAAAAATGAATTAATACAGATTAGAATATAATTTAATGTATTACTTCATACTTAAATAATTTAAATTAAAAAAAAAAGTTTCAAACAGTAAAATTTATATATAAGGTAAAAAATGGTAAGAGGGAGATTGCTCGAGGTTCTTCTCTTCGTCTGTTCATTGAAAATGGCATTGCCCAATAAAACTCTTCATTGACTTCGCTAAATCTCTCTCTGTTTCTCTCTCTCCAGTTTCTTTTTCTAGTAGTTAATAGGTAGAGAATTTCTTCTTGGGGCCTGGCCTGCAGTCAATCACAGTGGAATCGGAGGTTGTTCGTAAGGCCAGGGAGTTGAATTGACTGAGAAGCACTGCCGGATTCAAAATCAACCGTTCTATCTATTTGTTTATTCAAAATCAAGGGGAAGTTTGAGACTAAGACTTTGATCTTTCTATATTCCCCTGTTTCTTATTTGGTTTCTCCATTGCTGTTAGTCTATAAATCTGAGCTGAGCATCGATTTTAGTTGATTTTTGGTTCTGGGTTTTGGTTTAATCTCTGTTTGATTTGGGGGTTTGGTCTTAGTTATGGATATTGCAAGATTTTCTATAGTGAACTTGTTGTTAGGGATTTCGTTTTTGTCGAGTGGGGATTGTAATTTGGTGTTTAAGGTTCAGCATAAATTCAATGGTCGTCAGAGGTCGTTGAGTGCGTTCAAAGCCCACGATATGCACCGTCGCGGTAGATTTCTTTCTGCTATTGATCTTGAATTGGGTGGCAATGGACATCCTTCTGAATCTGGGTTAGTCTTGATTTCTATTGCGATTATTTGCTGTACACTGAAAATTATGGTGTTTTTATGCGGTAATCTTGATTAGTAATTGCTTATTTAGTGGATAGTTTATTCCATTCTGATGTTCTTTCAAAAAGGGCTGGTGTTATTGGATTCTTTTCTACCTCTTTTTAGTAAACACTGTATGGAATCTTTATTTTTTCCTTTTTGTTTTGGCTTTGTGAAATCAATCACTGCTCAAGTTCTTAATTGCTCAAGTTTTTAATTGCTTCAGATCGTTAGAGGAGATTTTTTTCGTGCTTTTTTTGGAAATCCTTGCCTCAAAGTTCTCTTATTCATATTCATTATTGGATGGTGGAAGTAATTATATGCTTTCAGGCTGTACTTTGCTAAAATTGGGCTTGGGACACCAGCCAAGGACTATTATGTTCAAGTGGATACAGGAAGTGACCTCTTATGGGTGAATTGTGCAGGCTGTGCAAACTGTCCAAGGAAAAGTGATCTTGGTGTATGTCTCCTGAACTTTAAATTCTGGTTGAATTTCATATTTTATATTCAGAAGTACACCAAAAATTTGTAACTTGTTTTCGTAGTGCACCGATCATAGTTTCCGAGCTATACTCTGATTATTTTTTGAAGAAACGTTAATTATACGATTGTTCGTTACAGATAGAACTGACTTTATACAATCCATCAAGCTCTAGTACTTCAAACCTGGTAACTTGTGATCAAGATTTTTGCACTTCCTCACACGACGGTCCAATTCCCGGCTGCACGCCTGATCTGAACTGTGAATATACAGTTTCATATGGAGATGGAAGCTCAACTACTGGGTATTTTGTGGAGGATCGTGTAGTACTTGATCAAGTAACGGGAAATTTTCGAACTGCATCTACAAATGGGAGTATAGTATTTGGGTAAGAATATCATTTTCTACGTTACCATTTATTTCAGCACTGTGTCGAGCAACCGAACTTTTGGGTCCTGTTGCTTAGTTTAAGGAATGTGATACCTTTGAGGGATATTTTGACGTTGACTGTCACAAAAAGAACAGAGGACTTTTTAGATGCTTTGGGATTGTTGATGTTTATGATATACCTTGAACAAGTAAGTTCAGTCATTTGGAGCATAAACTATATACTTTCTGAAATTCTTTTATTCGTTGGAGCTTTACCATCTCTGAAGTTGAGATTTTTGAAGTATAAACTACATAGCTTTATTTTTTGTGAGAAGGACGCTGGGCCCCGAAGTAGGGTGGATTGTGAGATTCCACATCGATTGGGGAGGAGAACGAAACATTCTATATAAGAGTGTGGAAACCTCTTCCTAGCAAACGCATTTTAAAAACCTTAAGGGAAGGTCGGAAGGGAAAGCCCAAAGAGGACCATATCTGCTAGTGGTGGGCTTGAGCCGTTACATTTTTAGATGAATATTAGAAAACCTATCCAGTTATTTGTTTGTGTTTGAAGTAGTATATAGTAGAAAACCTAGCGGTGGGCTTGGGCCGTTATTTGTTTCTGTTCTTCTATTTCTTCATGCTTATTTTTGTTTTCCTTGATGGATACATGGATGGATAGTTGTGGTGCTCAACAATCTGGCCAACTAGGTGCAACATCTGCTGCGGTCGATGGGATACTTGGTTTCGGACAATCAAATTCATCCATGATTTCGCAGCTGGCTTCATTAGGAAAAGTTAGAAGGATTTTTGCTCATTGCTTGGATAACATTAAAGGAGGTGGAATTTTTGCCATTGGGGAGGTGGTGCAGCCAAAAGTCCACACCACTCCATTAGTGCAGCAACAGTATGTTATACTTCCCTGCATTTAGTAATCTTTGTCATCTTGAATCTGAAATGTTGATTTACTTTGACTAGTACAAGTGATGCGTTAATAGCATATTTTGTTTTGAACTGTTTCATATCTATGTGAAAAATTCAGGAGGGAAAAAGGAATTAACCATCTGTTTGTGGAAGATAAATTGAACATTGTTCCATTATCATTCTCTGCCGAAAGGAATTCATGAAAGCCTTATCCCTTTCAAGGAGAATTTCATGGAGAAAAATAATATCCTTAGCAAAGAGTTGAACAATAGATAAAGTTGTAAAAGAGAGGAGTTGGAAAAAGGTGTTGAGTTGAACAGAAAATGGTATGATATCTTTAACAATCCATCTCAACAAAATGACCCGGATCATATCATGTAGAGTCGTGACTCTGCTCGAAGTCTAGCGCAATTTTTTTAAGGTGCCTAGCTTTTGTTAGCTCCTAGAGTTGCAAGGAGGCGTTTGAGGAGCTTTCCTTTCATGTGCCCTTTTGCGATAAAGGGAGTTTTTTGTCGCAAACTTCTGTGTGTGCTGTTTTGTGGGGTCTTTGGGTAGAGAGCGACAACATAATTTTCGGAGGACGTAAGAGTTCTTTTAGCGATGTTTGGTCCCTTGTTAGATTTTTTTTTTTTTGGGTCCCTCGAAGGCAGGGTGAAAGCGTTTGAAAATAATCCAATTACGATACGCTATCGGTATCCTCAATAGTGTTTTTGTTGTTATCGAACATGGGGTAGAATTTTGGATGCTCATAGGGAAGGAGAATTGCAAGCAATCAGCCCCGTTCGGGTACTTTGTTGCTTATTTTACCCTTCTCAAACACAGATTAGTATTTTACATGCATTTATATATCTTCTTTTTAAATATTTCGCTTTCTTTTCTTAATTAGTAGCCTTGGACTTAGTTATTTCATCATCAACTTTAGGGCACATTACAATGTGGCTATGAAGGCAATTGAGGTTGGCGGTGACATGCTGAATCTCCCCACAGATGTTTTTGACACTGATTTAAGCAGAGGAACAATTATTGACAGTGGCACGACGTTGGCTTATCTTCCAGACGAGATTTATGAACCATTAATAGCAAAGGTACACTAAGTAATTTTTTTTTTTTTATTTTACGTTTTTGTTAATCGTTTCCTGTCCAAAACAATATTTAAAGTTCGTATTTTTAGAAACTGAAATTGTCTTTACTATGTTAGATTTTTGCAGGGCAGACTGGACTGAAGTTGCATACTGTTGAAAAACAGTTTACTTGCTTTCAATACAACGGAAAGTAAGATGACATGATACCTTCCTGGCTAACTTCTATTCGTCTTTGTTAAACGTATAAAATAGCTATCTTATTGTTCGACCTTTGATGTTCATTTCGGGGTCGGTCTTATTTCATTCACATGATCGTTAAATGTGTTGCTGGTTGAGGTTCTTATTTATTTCTTTTTATTTGGTCAGTTTTTTCTAGATTCATGAGCAAAGATTTGTTAGTGTTCTTCCCGAGTAAATGATATCCATGTCAAAAAATAGTAGTACTAAGTGGCTGGGGGAAAAAGGGATATCTCGAATTCCGGCGCAAACTGTTCATCATATTAAAAATAGTTAAAATTGAATCTGGTTAAAAGTCTAGAGATACCCTCTAGGATCCTTGGTTCAAGTCCGAGCTCAATAACTTGAAACTCTGTCATCTCTAGAGTTGGTCTTGGGATAGGAGGTCCCTCTCTAGTTGGTGTAACAACCTAAGCCCACCGCTAGCAGATATTGTCCTCTTTGAACTTTCCCTTCCGGGCTTCCCTTCAAGATTTTTAAAACGTGTTTGCTAGGGAGAGGTTTCCACACCCTTACGAATAATGATGTGAGATTTCACAATTCACTCCCCTTCGGGGCCCAGCATCCTTGCTTGCACACCGCCTCGTGTCCACCTCCACTCCTTTACAAAGAATGTTTCATTTTCCTCCCCAACCGGTGTGAGATTTCACACGTGATCATGAGCATAATGCAAAAAGTGAGGCCCCAAACTCCGCATATCTTAAATATAATAAGCATCATAAGAGTTTAGCATGTATTGCATAGTTTCCTTTACCTAATCAAAACATCCTTCAACATATTGAGACTAGAACATCTTATTAATATCGCTACGCTTAAAACGTTCATTATCTGAACATTTTCTTAAAAGTTTCTCATTTGGCTTTTATGTTCTTCATGCAGCATTGATGATGGATTTCCTGACGTTACGTTTCACTTTGAAGGTTCACTATCTTTGAGAGTTCGTCCTCGTGAGTATCTGTTTGATATTGATGTGAGTGAATTGAACTTTGAAGTATGACCAGACTTCCTTTTCTCATGCTTTATTGATGCTAACCCCAATAATAAAAATTTGGGCTAATAATGTGAATGATAGGAATATTCGCAACAAAAAAAAAAAACAATTTAATTTGATAATTACTTACGAAGAACATATGAAAATGTCTAAGCTGTGATTTGACAAATTTTGCAGAGTGATAAATGGTGTGTCGGTTGGCAAAACAGTGGTGCCCAATCTAGGGATGGAAAGGGTATGATTCTGTTGGGAGGTCAGTGAAAAGGCAATGAACTCGTTTATTATTTCATGACTTCAATTATGAAATTCTGCTGCTGCAATTTGCCTTACTTGGGATACACATTATTGTTAACCAATTTTCTTTTTCATTTGTTTCTGATTTCAGATTTGGTGCTTCAAAATAGACTCGTGCTATACGACTTGGAAAATCAGACCATCGGTTGGACAGAGTACAACTGTGAGTACACTTGACTCTTATTTAGCACTAGATAAATTTCGAGTACACCTGTAACAGCCCAAGTCTGAAGAGACGCTTTTTAAAAACTTTGAGGGAAAGTCCAAAGAGGACACAATATTTGCTAGCGGTGGGCTTGGGTCATTACGACACTTTGACTCTTATTTTCTATGTTTCATACGATCCTAACATACAAATTTACATGCCTGTGATGCCTATGCCCTGCTTTCTGATTGAATCGCTTTACTGGTTGAGTAATGTTTAGACATGTTCTACTTCTGCTCAGACTAATAGGCCAGAAAACAGTAGATTTTTATGCTCTTTCTATTCAAACTTTCGTGAAAACTATTTGTAGCTCGTATTGTTTACATCTGATGGACCAACAAGTAATGATTTGTTACAATGTGACATAAAGGGTAGGCCAATTATAGATAAAGTAAGGGCAGGTAGGACAAAAACGAGTTCGACGGGTCGGTGGCGGGTCGCTTTTAAATTGGTTTTGGTCTTACTCTTTTTGGCTTGGCTTCTCTGTTGTACAAGGTTGTGTTAAATCATGTCGGTCCATGTTCCTCAATATAGTAACAGTATTGGATTGGTTCTGTTCAAATGTTAATATGTTTGAATGGGGAATTGCAGGCTCTTCAAGCATTAAGGTGAGGGATGAGAAGAGCGGAGGCGTATATACAGTTGGGCCTCATGATCTTTCTTCCGCATCTTCCCTAAGAACTGGAAGAACATCAGTGGTGTTGTTCATACTAATGCTTACCATGCTTCATTCTTTTACAAACTAAAAACTAAACAAACATACATTGTTTTCAAAGTGACTTGAGTTCAACATAAAAAATAGTATGAACAACACAACTCATTCTTTTTCATCATTGAATTGGTTCTTTAAGATCCATTTCCCAATACTGAATTATTCTTTGGGCTTTGTGTAAACAGCTTATCCTTTGAATTCATAGGCCTCAACTTAATTCATATAAAAACTTTATTGTAATGTTTATGTATGTGTTATCCGTTCAAAAAAGATTAAGTTATAAATTCGATGGTTTGTATGGAGTTGACAGATGATCCAGGGGTTCGGTTTCGTAGGAACTTTTTATCTTCAGACTTCGAAAAGAATTAGTAAACCCCATCTACGTTTGAACCATGATATGAAATGAGTTCGATAAAACGAGCAGAATTCTTATTTTGAAAATAACTAAAATACTAAGAATAATAAATAAGACAAGTGGTAAGCACGTAATATGTGGGTGGCTACCCTGAGGTACTATCTTATTATGAAGTAGTAGATTATTATGCGAGAGTGTCCCATTGGACAACCACAAAATTACTCGAAAGAAAATATAAAAAGCGGGAAATTGGATAATAACACCATTAATTCACATACTAAATATTGCAAGCCTTATCCGTTTCTGTTTTTGGGTGAAGCTCATAATTAGTCTCACTAATTTCTTTTCTTAGCCACATATTAAATTGCATGTCTTTCTCACACTTTAGGTGCACATATGAGAACTCATGACCACAAATATTTATTCTAATAAATTTGTGTTCGTAGTTTAACATTAACGATTCAACTTTTTCGAACACTTATTATTTCATAGATTTACAGTATGGTTTTTCATGTACTTAAAATATACAATCTAAAGTCTCATAGCCTCTAGCTCCTCGACTCTGGTATGCTCTCATCATTAGTAGTGTAAGCTCAGGTACCCCTTGAAAAGAAAAATTAGAATCCTATGTCTCGTAGAATCTTAGAGCTCTGCAACTCTGGTATGCCCTCGTCATTAGTCATGGAAGCACAGGTATCACTTGAAAAAACAAAAAAGGGTTATACGTAAGATTATGCACGGTAAACAATTTACTTATAGGCTAATAATATACATCAAATATATGTCTATACGTCGCCCATTATATCTATAGGTAAACCCATCACAAGAATACTAGTGTATACTAAAGAATCAATGTGTTGGTGAGGGGATTGCTCCAAAAAGGGAGCTAAAAAAATCAGAGAGAAGAAGGATGAATGTCCAGCCCCTAGTTTTAGGTCCAAAAAGGCAAACAACTGAAAGAAAATCAGTGGAACAAAGTTCAAACAATGTGGCAGTCCACATCAAAGTAAATTGAAGATTTGCAAAGCAAGTTGAATTTTAGGCTTCACAATCACAAAATTTATTAACAACATTACAAATAACAAACGATTCGTACAAGAAAAATTATTAGAACAATAAAGGATGGCAAGTTGATCCTACAAAACTCGAATTTTACTGATATGACAGAGTCGTCGACTATTCCCCAGACGCACTAATAAGGTCGGGCCGACCTCTCTCGAGTTCAATTCTTATGTGATTTCTTTTCTTCTCCTACAGAAAGAATAACAGAAGCAACAAAAAGTAAAACATAATAAACTTTACCAAAACAAGGCACTGATGGATATCTTCTGAACTTCCCAGTTACTTCCGCCCTTTCTTATCTTCTTTTCCAGGATCGAATCTCGGCAGGTTTACCAGAGTATTTACGCGTGAGACGCCTTCCAGGGCAGACCATTCTATTCCCATTTCTGAATGTTCTTCCTCCTTCGATTCATCTTCTTCTTCGCTTCCATCCTCCGGAGTTTCCTTGCAGATTTGGACGGTTCCCAAATGATTCAGACCATTTGGGCTAGAGAAATCTTCACTCTCAACTGCACTGCTGATGTGATCTATTAAACTTTGTTGCACCTCTGGTTTGGTATTGGAAGCAGATGATAGATTTCCGGAGTTCGAGTCAAGAAAAAGGCAAACAACCGCACAGTCATCAATCTTGGAAGTTGGGTACTTATATTTCCATGCTTTCACGGCTGTCTCAACTAAAGTTCGAGCTGCAGTAGAGCGTTTTGGAGCCGATGCAACGACATTTACAACCTCTTTGTTTGATAGCACATCCCATATCTGCAAAAAGAAACACAAACCAAACTCTGAGAATAACAGAAGGAGGAGGATCCCTTTTTAAAAGAAAATTGCAGAATAAATTGCTCTCATACTCCATCTGTAGCCAGAACAATGAATTCGTCTTTTTCAGTGAGCCGTCGATATGATATTTCAGGTACAGAGATTAGACCAAAGTCTTTGAGGCAGAAATCTCCGAATGCTCGTGCCATGGCAAGTCCAGGAGAGTTGCTGTTTGGAAGCCAAACTCGAGGAACATCAGGTTCGTCGTGGAGAGCAAAGACACGACCTCTACACTTACGGATTCTCTCTGCTTCAGCTGTTAGTGGGAAAGAATCATCGTAAAAATTCTTTCAGTAAACCAGTAAGTTGGGAAGGAAGTATAGGGAGAGAGGAGCAGACTACAGTCAAATAATTACAAAGTAACTGAGCATTTGGCTCATAAGAGCGCAGTCCGAAGTACCGTACTTCAATGATTCCTACCGAGAAAGCTAGCTATGAATCTTATGATCAAGAAATATAATTCATTGCACAAAATTTCCTTATGGTCCAAAATAACTCATTTTTTAAAACATCAAATTTCAATTGAATTGCTCTTATATAACAAAATGATATTCTACAGAGAGGAGGTCAGCAGAAAGGCAAAAACCTGGAAGATTTGGCTTCAGATCCACAGTCAATTGAATTGCAACAAGAGAGTCATCTTTATCTCTCGTACCCAGAACAGCTCGGGAGTCCCCAACGTTTCCAATGACAAGATCCTGACCCTGAAAGACGGTAACTTATGAGCAAAGAACACACATATCTTATCTCAAATCAAATCCAAAACATTTCATTTTTAACATGAAACAGCACCTGTTTAACCATAGTCACTGCTGTTGTCCCACTACAGAAGCTATCTATACCTTGGTGCATTCTGAGTTCCCTATCCATAACCCTAAAAGCCTTAAGAAATGATTCCTTCAAGGCATGGAAAATTTCAGGTTGCTTTTCTGCTCCATCACCATCAGTGGATGCCCTAAACTCTTCATCAGCAGATAAAAAGGAGGTAGCTTCATCTGAGTTCACACTTCCAGTATTGAGGCTTATCTCTCTAAGAACATCATCTGTGGTCAAGTTGACCTCCCAATGTGTACTTAACCTCAGAGGAAGAGAATCCCTCACTTTCTTCGCAACCATATGACCGTATGGGCCGTGGCCATCGAAAACCCCACAGAAGATCGTATCAGTTCTAGAGCCAAAATTCTGAAACCGCAGTTGAAATCAGAATTAGTCCAAACATGTGATATATGGAGTTTCAGATAGAAAGAAGGGTATGATGCTGATGCACATTCTAATATTATATCACAAATGGAGAAAAAAATAGAAAAGAAGAACCTAGTGGTTGACCCCACTCAAAGAAGCCATGAACAAAAAGAAGAACACACAAAAGCATAACAGACAGACCCCAAAGGGTGCCCACCGCACAGGTGGTAACGAGCAAGGGATGTTTGAAGATACTCTTTAAGATCTCAGATTCAAACTCATGATGAAAACTTAAACGTGTGATCTTCAACCACATAATTGAGGGTAAAACAAAAGTTAAGTACAGAAGAAGCAACACAACAGCCCAAGTGATGTAATCTCTGTTGGATCAGATAATTAATTAACAAAACAGGAACCAAAGCAAGCAAGAAATTAAATGAACCCTTCAACAAACTCGTGGGCATATATTAATTCCCCAACATCTTTTGGCTTGGATCTAAGATTAAAGGTAATAACAAGAGCAAAATAGTTGTTGAAAGGAGAACAAACCTCCCAAACAATCATGGCATCCTGATTGGTTCCTTTCTTGCCCTGCTGCGTAAACAAAGAGGCGAAATCAGTGAAGCCATTGCCGAACACCCTACCAGGGATCCGATGGAGAGACAGATCCCCAAAGGAAGAACTCCGAGAACCATTTCGTCTCTTGCTCCTGCTTCGATGATAGTGCTTAGCCGGAGAGGTCGGGGAACCAGGAATGGGGCTCCTGCTTTCCGCAGACAAGCAGGACCCCATTCGAAGTGCCCTAACAATGCTTAGAATGCACTCCAGGCCACCTGCCCTGTCGAACCCCCGACCCCCACCACTTTCTCTGTAACGATCCGTCAGGAACCCTCTTCCGTCCCTCCCCTTAAGGGACACTCCCTCCAATTCTCAACACAAATCCTTTCAATCCCACATCACCAGATCCTTCAATCAACCTTTACGGAATTGGGAATTTGGAATTGAATTGAAAAACAAACACGAGAATCTATCTCTTCTCCACCTTTTTTATGTTCGTTTCCACTTTAATCGTAAAAGAACAATCGAAAAGAAGATAGCGATAAAAGTGCAGATCTACCTTGGCATGCAAATGGGGTACGAAGATTATGATGATAGCCTCCGATACCGGCGATTTGAGCCCCGAAATCGAAGAAATCAATCGAAAAGGAGATGAGTTTTGGAATCAAATCGAGTTTTGTGGGGAGGGGAAAAAACAGAGACGATAAGGAATCGGAATGGATTAGAGAACAGGGAATCGAAACATGTGGGTAAATAAGAAAAGGGAAGATCGGAGAGGAGAGAGAGAGGAGAGAGAGAGAAGAAAAAGGATTGAACGAAGAGAAAAAATAGGAACCAAGAAAGTGATGACTTTGTCTATAAAATAGAGAACTTTGTCCATCACTCTCTCAAATCTCCAAAAATTTGCATTACTTTTTCCGTTTAATTATATTTTAATATCTTATGTTTATATCGTTTCTCATGCTTCCATTTTTTATTATAAAGGTCGGATTTTTTTCTTCTTAATTTCCATCTTTGACTTTACGAGTCACGGCGAGCAAATTGGGAAAAGCCCAACGTGAGAATCGGGTGCCCTCGACATTCGAATTGTAGCCTGGAGAAGCGTCTTCAATGACGGATCGGGCACAAGTACCCTAGAAGGGGGCGCCAAAGAGGGTGAAATCCCTGTTGCACCCCGAGACGCTATCAATGAGTCGAGTTGTTTGGGAATGCAGCCTCAATCGGACGGTAAATTCTATCCAAGGCTAAATATGGGCAAGAGACCGATAACAAATAAGTACCGCGAGGGAAAGATGAAAAAAAAAAACTTTAAAAAGAGAGTCAAACAGTGCTTGAAATTGAGTTACGGTCAAATCTGAGCTATCTTATTATCTCAATTCATCAATGTATATAAATTTGATATAAACGTCTCAAATTTACAAATATATATATATATATATATATGTTTTTTTTTAAGACCTATTTGTTGAATTAAAAAATAAATAAAAAAAATAAAAATTGTTATTGGTTGATTTTTAAATATATATATATATATATACTATGTATAATTAGTAAATACTTAGGTAGATATATGCCAAAAATTGTAAGTAATTTTCCAAATGGGTTTAAATTTCAATGAAAATATAAATTTTAGGGTTAAAAAAGAAAAGTTTTTGCAAATTTATAAAGAAGTAATATGAAATAAATATGGAAATTAAAGAATTAATGAAATTTTACGGTTAATTAATTGAAGAAGAAAGAAGTAATTATACATAAAAGTCTTTTATTTTAATTAAAAATTTGATTTTATTCCAAAAACGAAAAAAAATCAAACAACGGGAAGGAACGTTTTGTATTTATATTTATAAATATGAATAAAATTATTAGGGATGAAAATGATGATAGTCTAAGACCATGAAAATAAAATATCCCCAAAACACTTCGACCCCACCATGGATGCTCCCTTAGGTATATATGTGGACTTAGCTTTCTAGCTTTCCAAATCCGACTCTCGGGCCATGCCCCTACTAATATGCCCGTTTATGATCTCGTTTATGACCTCTGACCTCTTGATTAAAGTTACATGTCAATCATCATTGATTCTTTAAAGTTATTGACATTGTCGAAGCAGACTTGCTCCTTCAAAATCAAGGTGTAATAGCCGAGGTCTACCGCTAGCAAATATTGTTTGCTTTGACCCAGTACGTATCATTGTCAATCTCACAGTTTGGAGAGGTTTTCACACTCTTATAAGAAATGTTTTGTTCCCTTCTCCAACTGCTATTGTATGTATAAAATTAAGCCAAGGCAGACTTTGAATATACAATTTTCAACCTCTAAGTCCGTTCATATTAGCCTTATATGAACGGGTTTAGAACATAATTTAATTAGTTAATCGTGCAAGGGGATCAATTTTAATATATTATATATTAAATAATATTATTGTAAAAAGTATAGTATAAAACATGTGCACCTAACACGTGAAGAACTACTAACGTATCTTTTAGCAGATTGGTTCTTCATAGACCAATTGAAGGACTACACTTTGAATCATTTAACTTTTGACCCCTAACTATTTTGGTACTTTAAATTAAATATAAAATTTCATCTCAAAGTATTAAATTTTCTAAATTAGGTCCTCCCTAAAAAATAAATATAAACATGTCACGATGCTGCTACTAAAGGTATGAAACACGAAACTCGACTTTATCTTCAGCTACAATTCTATACGTAGTTTATAAACAATAATTTTATGATGTAGAGATCTAATCAAGAATTTTTAGTATAATAGGGGCAAAATTATTTCATAGTACTTTTAAGTTTAGAAGTTTCGAACGCGTCAAAAACCTTTCAATTTCACGTCAATCTTGTCGCCAAATTATTCAACATTTAGTTTCTACAAATCTATTTTAAAAGTCAATGAAAGTTTAGAAATCTTAAACATGAAATTAAAAGGTAAAAGCATTAATTAATGAAAACCTTAGAACTTCAAAGAAAAAATAAAAAACAAACGAAGTTAATCTCAAATTTAAAGTACTCACACGAGAAAAACATGTAATATTCAAAGTCGACTAAAAGTAACTTCAAAGGTCGATGATTCGATCTATGACTCTGTTTTGAAACTCTCACAATCAATAATAACTATTACAATCTCTCTCTCTCTCGAGTAACTTTTTTAAGACACCTCTTTTATTCCTAGTTGATTTTGTTTTATATGGGAGATTCTAAGATAAGAGGCAGAAAAAATAATGGAGGAGAGAGAAGCAACCGACCAAAGCGAAAGAAAGAGAGAGAAAAGCATGGCAATTTGCAGGTGACAGGAAAGAAGGCAGCAAGGACAACACATAGACATTGTGTTGGATTCAAGTATGAACACAAAGTTGGTAGTTGGGATAACATCCAAATGCATTTAAAGTGGAATAGTGACAGTCTAATGTGATTGATGAAGTGTATGTTAGAAGGACAAATTAAGGATTGGGCGAAGAATCGAAATGAAAAATATACTTTTGATCCTTGAAGTTTGAATTTGATAGCGTTTAAATCTATGCACTTTCAAACTCAGAGATCGTAAAATCTTTGAAGTTTGAATTTGATAGCGTTCAATTCTACGCGCTTTCAAACTCCAAGAATCTAAGAACCACTAGAAGATTGTAAGAAAGAATCTCAAATGCAAGCAATATTGATGAATGGCAATGATGGATAACCTAAGATATGAGATCTACAGCATTGATTCTTTGGAAATCATTTTAAAACTCAATATCTATCCTACAACATACGACGCTTATCCTCATACTCATCAAGTAAATGGGATAGAAAGAGCATACCGTATTAGGCTCTCTGGTTTGTTGTTCCTCGTCCTTTTTGAAACAAGATTCCAGACTTTTTTCCCCACTTTTTCTCGTTTCATCCCTTAACAGTGAGACCATTGAGATTCTTGGAAACAAGAGGGAGAAACTTATGCTATGGAACAAAATATTTACAACTCATAGGAATTTGATTCTATAAAAATAGCACCAAATGCCATCTTCTTTTACCTATATATATATATATATTATATATATAGATATAGATATAGATATATAGAATCACACAAAATGACCATTTTGCTCCATTTGATTCGAACAGCTAACTCGAAACGACAAATAACATTTCTTATTCACAAGCACAAACCAACACAATTAGATCCCATATAAAAATAGAATTCATTCTTCATACAACACATAATATTCAACAACTCCACACAAGTGGTTCTCAACAACAATCTACTAGTTTTCAACTGAAGCACAAGCTTAAATTTGATCATTTGATCTTTTGATCATCTATTTTTCCAAATTATAACTTAGAAATGAATACTTACAGTAAGATTGTGAGAGGCTAAACTTTCCAGCAACCAATGTTGACAGTACCTGTTTCTTTTATAGCAACAACTCAATCTGTATCTTTCAATTCCATGCATACTGCACATCACTTCAACTAAAACTTAAACAACTGCACTGCCCCGGCTAATGATTTTTTTTTTTTTTTTTTTTTTTTTTTTTTTTTTTTTTTTTTTTTTTTTTTTTT
>NW_019268530.1:2506585-2510533 GCF_002738365.1 Cucurbita moschata
TTTTTTTTTTTTTTTTTTTTTTTTTGTTTATTTATGTCTAGTTACCCATTTTCTATCCAATTTTTGTTTTTAATTCTTTGTCTTACTTTTCTTTTCAAATTTCAAGTAAATGAGAAAAAGATTATAATATTACATAGTGGAGATAAAACATGATTGGAAAAGGGAGAGCATAAAAGAAAAAGATCGTTCATCCGGCCTGCCTAAAAACTATGGTTCTTGATACATAAAACGGTGGTTGGTCAACAATAATATGTCAAATCTTACCAGTTTCTTGCATCCTGTTATGAAGTCTCCAAAATGATCATATGAAAAATCGATGTATCCCACAACCTTGGTCTATATGTCAAAAAAAGATTGCAAGGAAACTACTCCACTAACAGCTACATATAAAATTCCAGTAATCAGTACAACCATACCTCTCAAAAGTACAGTCAACATAACCTTGTGGTGGTCATTATAAAATCATTAGAGAAGATACAGCCAACTGCACTCAAAATATAGGAAGAAACACAGGACATAAACCTGTACCTTCACTTCCATTGGACCCATTCGTAAGATCTGTTTAGTACTAGTACCGGTCACGTCGCCTGCACAAACAGTGAAAAAGAACAAACGGTCATAACTAAAAAGAAGAATCACTCATTATATCCATGTGGTATTTGATTTTTTGTTAATAAGAAACGTGGTATTTGAAATTTAACAGTACTTGTGACGATCATAGTCCCTTGAACGTTCACGGTCTGTTGATCGTGAGCGTGAATGGCGACGACTTCTAGAATCATAAGAGCGATCTGGGTCCCTGTTGCGGTCTCGGTCATAACGATCCCGATCATTATATCTATCACGATCCCGATCCCTGCTCCTACGATCATTATCTCTTCCACGGTCACGACTATCAGCACGGTCACGGTCACGATCCCTACTTGGTTCTCTATCAGGTTCTCTACTTCGCTCCTTCGATCTGAAAGAAAGCATTCAGATATTGAAAAACATATTACTGTAAAAATAATAATAATAGTTTAGGAATAAGAACAACATTTACCGTTGATCATCATGTCGATCAATCTTGCGGCTTTTGTTTCTTTCTTCCTAGCAAAGAAGTGACAAGAATACAATTGAAACAACACATCATGGCAATCCAATGGAGGAAAATCACATAATGTCAGCGGCATAAGAGATCCTTAACTAATAATCAAAATCATAAGGAACGCTATTAATCTCAAGTTGTAAACCTCAGTTCATAAACACAACATCTCACATACACAAGCATGACGTAAACAAAACGTAACCTTGACATATACGTTGTTAGAATCACATTCTCAGAACATTTCATGACTTGAACCCTTTGAGGAAAAGGAACACAAAATTTTTAGAGATCGAGATACCTTGGATTGAGATGTGGTCCTTTGTTGAGTATCACACCACTCATTGAGCATTAGTGTGTGTAAAGCTTTTAGTAAATATCTTTGAGGTCTCATTTTGTCTTTGAAATCTCTTGTTATACACATTTTGGAGGTTGATCTTTTTTATTCCCTTTATATTCTTTCATTTATTCTTACAGAAAGTTTGGTTTCTCTTTCTAAAATTTTAAAATAATAATAATAATAATAATAATCAATACAAATCCATTAGTGGCCAATTGAAAAATGCATAAACCACTCCTAAACTAATTAAGACATCAAACCATAGAGGTGCGTTACAATTAATTCCAAAAATTTCATATTCAATAATTGAAATTTTAAGGATGTAATTGCCACAACAATTTTAGGGATGATGTGTGCAATTTTCCTAATTGAATATCAAAAGATAATTCCACCGAGAGTAATCAAGATCTACGCATACAAACAAAACCTAATTCACAGTTCATACAAGGTTTTATAATGAACCAAACTTCACACCTCACAAACTGTCAATTAAAAGATTCAAATAGAAGATGCAAATGCTAGCACCAACCAGAAAAAGAATGATAAAACGAAATGACCAGATCGAAACATTTCTCTATTCACTCTTAAACATAGCTGATCAAAGTACTTGAGAAAGAGGGCAGGCAAGAAGTCATCAACTAAAAAGCATAAACAGAGACACGGGACACAGACACAACACAGACCCAAAAAAACGTCATTTTCTAAGGGGACTATATTTTTCAATTTTCTAATGAAACATATGTATACATTGATTCATTTTCAACATTAGAAAAACTCAAATGATTGTATTGACTATGGCTATGGTTAGAGATTGTAGATGTCTTCTAATAGTTTATAACTTTTTTTTTTTCTTTTCTTTTCAAAAATGGATAACATGCATAAGATTAAAATTATCTAACCTGAAGCTCTGCTAGCTTTTCACGGATTTGCATATAGCCAAGATGAAGCTTTCCTCCAAAATGATCTGCCAAACGACGATCACTGAAAGAAAAAGAAATTAAAATGGTCTAATACCAAAACAAAACCTCATGAATTTACATTCATTCTGGAAATTACAAAAACATGCAAGCATGGTTCCCCAAAACATTCTAAGCAACAATAGCATGATCCACAAATATAAACAGAAATAACGCACAGTCTTTAGCTGGAAAAGTTATCCTCGTAAAACTGGGCCCAAGAGCCTGCTGGGGAAAAGGAGGTATAATTGTCGGGTCAAAACTGAGCACTTGGAAACCCCAAATACTAACTTTACATTTTCCTCAAAAAACTTAGATCATTAAAAGAACATGTATAAGTTGTAGAGTCAAATTTTACCTGTCATAAACGCTTAAAAATGCTCCACAAATGTCACACACACGCAGCTTTTGATCCGTCTGGGTAAATACAAAACAAGTGAAATTACTTGATTATTCATATAAGATACAAATAAATTTGTAAGCTTTGAACTTTACAATAAACTCAAGCCATATAATTGCAGCCACCCACTTAACAATTGCCAAGTTCATTTGTTTGATGTCTTTAACCATTTCTTAAACATCACAGCAGAAATCTTCAGACAACTAAATTGCAAAATTCCGTCACCACAGCTAATCCAAGGTTAACATAATTATGTCAATGTTAATTACTAAGATAAGTCCCAAACAAGCCATAAATAAATATATCTATATTTGGAAGAAATTTTTTCCTTGATGATATGAAAAGCCATATCTACATCCACATATTGAGATGGAACAGACCCAGGATGAAAAACATTGATCGTTACCCATGGCATAAATAGCTTTTTTATGTGGATATTCTAATACTGAAGTAGTTTTAAAATGGAAAGGAAATGCATCATGTTTTGCCAAAGAGATGAGTAGGTTTCACGAGAAAAAGAAGACTCACAATTCGCACATCAGCAGCAGTATATTTGGAAGAATCCATCACTGGCTCCTGCCTAGCTGGTAGCTGAACAAAAATGAAAAGTGCTTACGAAAAGTAGAAAACATTGATGTACATAGTCTCTGCTAAAGAATGAGAGACAAACCTTCTTGAGTGCTTCAGCTTCCTCCAATGCTTTTTGAGCCTCGTCAATCATTCCTTGCTCACCTGTAGAAATTAACACCACTAATTAGCAGAAGTGCAAAAAGTAAACGTTCAATCCTCATGCAACTGACAACTATTAGTTCTACACACAATTACATTTCAATTATTATCAATCATTTGATCAAAAAATAAATGATACGATGAACAAAACGTTATTCTGATATACTTCACTCAGAAATTCACAATGTAGCCTAGTGTTATGTTGAATAAAACTTACCAAGTTCCTCAGCCTTCTTCAACTTCTCATTTATCATCTCCTGTGTACGAGGATCAGGAGCTACAACAGGCAAAGGAGCCAAAGGCGGTGGGTTTGGCAGAGGTTGGGGTAAAGATGCCCTATCTTTGTTAAAAGCGTCTAAAAGAAGCATCGACTGTTAAAAATTCATTTAAAAGTCAGATAACTCACTTTGCATGTAAACAAAAAAAAAAAAAAAAAAAA
>NW_019268530.1:2511505-2524725 GCF_002738365.1 Cucurbita moschata
AAAAAAAAAAAAAAAAAAAAAACAATTATGACATCTATTGTGGTTAAAATTACAAGCATAGAGATAGAAGGTTCAACTATTTTACATCCAAAAGTATTATATGTACCTGTTTGTCAGCTCGTAATGTCCTCAACTCTTCTACAACCTCCAATACTCGAATTTTAAGATCTGTCTTGCCCTCAAGATCTGCAATATTTGATAGAAAGTTTCAAGTCATATAAAGAAAGACTTTCTTAGCTTCAACTTCTCAATAAAAGTACTAGAAGCGATCAATCAAATTAAAAACAAGTAGAGAATCTCTAATACCTAACAAAGCCAACAAATAGAAAGGAAAGGAGAAACACAGCACAATTTTTTGAACTGAAGTAACATAAACAGACAACATCCTCAAGCTCAATATATATTGTTTGGCATTGGAGTGTTATGTATATTGAGCAAAAAGGAGTGAAGATCAGCACAGACATTCTATCACCAATTTGGAAGTGGGCACTTCCTCAAACAGTAGTCCTTTCCACCCCGCCATTTCCTCAAGTTATAAGGAACATATACTATTAACACACAGACTCTATTTCTCAATTAACAGGAGTTTAAAACAGGAGGCCTGACATTACCACCAAGGCCAAAGGAAACCTGGTCTTCTTTTAGTTGCTTTTTTATGCATAGATGTTCCAAATGAGCACTGATGGCTGAGTGAGCCTTATTCGTGGTGGTGGTCAACGTCCCATAGTGGGGACTGGATAATTGTTCGATGGAACAAAAAAATTGGTCAAAATTCATTGTTGATAGCTTCCACTTCAACATCACTTCCTTAGGAAGCACAAGTTAGTCCTCAAACCTTGATGATCCCTAGCTATCTTCCTACTCCTAGGTACAACCAGACTAGAAAAAGGTAAACTAAATCTCGGATTGCAATGGATCTTAAACCCTCATTTACTCGAGATTGGATCCAATTTTCTCAAACATCAGTTCACTCTGTGTATCTGTTTAACAAGGTTTCCGGCTATGGCTAAAACAGCCTCATATACTTAATAAAAAGTGGCTGACTAGTATAATTCCATAAAAAATTAAATTAAATTTAAAAAAAAAACAAAAACAAATCCTAACGTGCTAAAGTAGTGTCTTATTGTGCCAACAAAATTAAAAAGTAATAGACACTCAGTTTAGGATGTTTTTCACATGCTCAAGTTCCAGCATGTCCATGCTGTGGACATGTCAAATATGGACAGTTCGCAACAAACTAAATGTTTGTGTTTATAAGCATTACCTACTAGATCTATAATCTCTAGATGTAAGGTAACAAAGCAATCAAAACAGCATTGACCCACTTTTTAGATTATCAAAAAAATCAATTGGTCAAATTTTTTTTAAAAAAATAACATCAGAAAAGATAGGATTCATTGCTTCCAGAAGAGATACAAATAAATACGAACCCAAAACTCAAACACATGCACCCCACCACTCAAGGTTTCGTACATGCACTTCCAATTGAAAAATAAAACATTATCCACCACTCGTAATAGGGAGACAGAATTGTGAATGATTGGGGATCGTTAACATTTTGACACAATTCTGATTATTCCAATATAAAAAGATAAGCAATCAATTATATGGAAAGATATATCTTGAAATTTAAGAAAATTTGATTCAATAAAGAAACTACATAATTCTTCCACCAATTGAAATAAAAATACCATATTGGTCGGCTTCTTTCAACTTCTCTTTAATTTGCTTTGATAACTCAAGAACCTCAGGTATCTGTAATAACAATCAATTAAATAGATAAATAGAATTATATATGCATCACCTCCTGTTACTCAAGTTTCTTATATATTAAAAAAAATTAGATCACCAAGGACAAGTACCTGTGTGACTTCAGAGACAGAAATTGCAATAGCTGCTTTTGCATCTTCCTCCTCAAGTCGCTTCAAGGCTCTAGCAATTTTTCTATCACACTCAATAATGAGACGATCTATAACATCCTCCAAGTCTCTGTCGTAGTTATGAACCCCTTTAGTCTTTGCTTCTTCATATCTAGAAAGAGTTAAAAGAACCTCTGGGAAACAAACGAACCACATTTGAAATCTTCCAATTCCACCTAATTGCCTTTATGTAATTAGGAATCCCTTCAACTAATTTAGACTTAGATAGGTAGAAATCCAGGGTTTTTTATGAAGTAACATCTATATGCTGCAGGCAAGACATGGCTCAACTAATTTTTTTATTGGGCTGAATGTAGACAAATTGGGAACTAGAGTAGACAGAATGGTACGAGTCCCCTTTATGGTTAATTATAAATCTTCTAAAAAATACAATATAGAGTTGACTGAACGGTATGAGTCCGCTTCCAGAAACTCCAAAAAATCGACTACCGCATAATAAAACTTCCACTTTCAAGCCAAATTATGATAGAAAATTAACCAACTCCAAGGCTCTAGCACGATAGTAAGGTACAAGAAAAGAAATACGTCGAAGTACTTCCAGCAATGCTATCAAAAACAAACACCCTGTAACTTAATCAAGGATACTCTTTCCTAAGTTGCAAGGAGTGGATCTTCGGGCATGGACCCATATCCATTTTCTGAAACAGAAAATGAATTTCAATTAAAATATTATACAAATAAGTTAATATTTTAACAACAGCAAAAAAAACACAAATCATCGATAGCAAAAATCAATTTCCCACTGCAACAAAACAAATTATCCTCGGCATTTTTCCTCTCCACTTTTCCATTGCAAGACGGCTGATCACCCTGATTTTTCCTAACAACTAAACCAAAAAAAAAACCCGAGAACCAACCAATAACAGCATAAAAAATACGAGTCGCCAGTATTCTGACTAACAAAAGAAATCGAAGAACCAAGAGACAAGAAACTCAGTAGGAAATAGATGAAAACATGAATTGATCTAACCGTGAGTTGGAAGAGTTCATGAGGACAAAGCCCAACTAAGAACATGCGGCACACATCGCGGTCGTAGTACTTGCGGCTAACTTCCTGCACGTCGCCATTTCGATTGGCACCCATCAGCTGGTCCAGTTGCCTTCTAAAAGCATCCATGGCTGTCTCTGCGTAGCTCTCTCTAGGAAAACCTTCTCCCCAAAGGGTGTCTCTGCTCAAGGAGCGAGGCTATCGGAAGCAAATACAGAATTAGGGTTTGATTTGATTTAGAGTTTTCGGGTCAAATCTTTTCCGGGTGTCAGGGTGGATTTCCACCTTCTTTTTCCTGCCCGAAGCCTGAACCATCAGAAGGCCCGCCAGAATGTCGGGTCGATCGAAACCCGACTTTTGAGTCCTGCCCGGGGTATTTTAGTAATTCAAAAAAATTACAATTTAAATTACACATTTTTTCTTTTAAACTTTAAATTTGTAATTCATTTTTTAATTTAATTTATAATTCATTTTTTGAGGTATTAGACTTTTCCATGACAATTTTGATATATTATAAATCCACGAACTCGTTGCTAACACACAAAATTAAAATTTTATACTTTCGAAAGTAAAAATTTTAAATATATAAAAATGAAAGTGGATCTAAAACAAAATTAAGGTTTATGGATTTGCTTGATATTATTAAAAATTTATAAATTAAATAAACACAAATCTGAAAGTAATTTTAATTTTCAAATGAAATCAATTTATTTTAATCTATTTCGATGCATCAAAATTGGAATGTAGGTAATTTAGGACATAGAATTCGTCATGTTTGGAAATGATTTTACACGTTCAATTTATACAAGAGCTTTTATCATAATTATATTCATCAAGACTTCAATTACAAGTTCCCGACATAGTTTTAAAATTTGTAATTAAGACGTCCCAACGCTTCAAGAACCTTATTTCTCTAATTTTGTATCTAGTAGATGAGTGATTTTTTACAAAAAGTCAAATACTATTAAACACTTCTCAACATTTAAAGAATCCATAAAAATTCAAGGACAAAATAGGCACAAACTTAAATGTTCGGGAACTAAATATGCAATTTAACATAGAAACTAAAAGGGCGAGGTGATAAATTCCACACGAACAAACCAAGTAAGAGCGTAACGAAACGAAAGGGTAGAGAGATTTTGTAAATTACTTCTTTGAGAACTCATGCTCTTCACTCTTCTTTCTAAATGTACCTGAACAAAAATATTTTAATGAATGTAAAAACGTTTTAAAAAAACTAAATGAAGGAACAACTCACATAATATGTAGGCAAACTAGACAACTACTGTGTAGAAAGTAAGGACCAAACAGCTGAAGCCAAAATGCAGGTGTGATGCAACGATACGTATGGGGAACGAACATCGATCGAACGTTTTAATTACTAAAATGACACTGAATCAAAGGCACTATTCTAAAGGATTTCCATAACAGACCACTCAAACATATTAACACACCACTAAATCCAAAATCAGTGTTAAAAATTACAGGAAAACACATTTCTAAATAGGGTGACCAAAATTTCTCCAAAAAGACCCACCGGCAACAAAAGATGCCGAGGATCAGTAGCTCTCAGAATTGTCTATATAAAGAACACAGTTGATAGAAATGCCCTGAATACAAATCTACTTTATAATAATAAACTCAAGTCTGAGCAGGATGGCTACCTATTCAAAATATCAATGCCAGTAATCTTCCATCCAGAATCATGAAAAAACACCCTATTACTCCTCATTTTGAGTTTCATCCTTGTAAAGCTTGATCATGTCATCAATACGAAGAATAGTAATCGCTGCTTCAGTTGCAAACTGGAAGATTTTGGGAGGAAAATTAGTATGAAGAAGGTTGCTAAAGAATAAATATATAGGCAAATTTAAAAGCCATTTACCTGAATTATCTTGACTTTGCTCATGGCTGGTTCAATGACACCAGCTTCCAAGTTATTGCGTATGGTTCCGTTGGATAGATCTAGTCCCATGCTGCTCGAAGAATGGAAGCAAAAGCAATAAACATACTAATGAAAACAGGTTCAAGCTAAAACAAACCAGTGTAATCCCAACTCAAACAGAAACCAAAAAAAGAAAAGAGGTGAGTTATAGTTGTCACCACCACATATTTTGATGACCAATCTAATCTTAGTTAAAGAATAAAACTCGACAGTAATGTCCAATTCACACTCATTTAGTGAGTGACAGCGCACTATAAATCAAGACAAAATATCTACGGTTATTGTCTACTATTTTACTAAAGCCTTCACCAACCAACAGAAAAATCATATGCTAAAAAACAATAAAAGCCCCGCACGCGCAGTCTCTCCAATCCCTCTCTATGCCTCATCTCAGTAGAATCCCAGCCACCTCAAGAGGAGGGCTATATTGTTGTTTTCAAAATTATTGGATCTCCAAACCAACGTTTTAGAGTTCCGACAAAGCATTCCAATTAACTAAATGAAACCCCCTCTACTTTCTTCTAAATCGCTCCTCTCAAAGAAAAACCCTCGAAATGAAAAATAAAATGGTAAAGAAAAAGGAAAAGGAAAACGAAAAAAGAAACCATTAAGAGACAGCATATTTTAACTATTATGCTGAACCCTATGGAATACTTTTTAAAAAAATTGGTGAGTCACAATACTGTGTCATGTCGTGTCGATGTCTGTGCTTCTTAGGCTTTTTTTCAATAATGAAAAAAAGTATGATGCAAATTCGTGGTGTAAGATAAAAAAATGCTTCTTCCCGAAGAAGAAAAATTAGCAGGGCAGATGATCATACTACTGCAATAATTAAAATACCTAGACAGATGCTTCTTGTCTGCCTTGGTTTGTGCTGTGTGGTGGTAAGCCCGTAGTTTGGCAACTAACTCAGTAGCGTCCTTAGCAGCATTAACAGCAAGTACCTACAAAAAGAACATGCAAGTGACAATCATGACGCAAAAACATTTCCGAAATTTGCTCCATTATCTCTATATACCTTTGGAATAATTAATAAAGATTCTGCAAATTCAGCAATCGCCAACTGCTCGCGGGAGCCTAGAGTTGTTGCAAGATATTCCAAATACACGGACAATGCAGATTCAACTGCACCACCACCTGCTACCACCTGTATGATCAAAACAATCAACGACATAAATAGGTAATTGGGCAACTGAATAATGAACAAATATAAGTTTCTAATTCTTTCTGCCAATCTATATCATCCAATTATCTGTTTAACTTAAGCCTGTCAAAAACAAGGAATTGGTTGGTAGTAATTGAACCAAAAACAGCATAAAAGAGAGGTATTTTGAACTAATGTGATTAAGGTCCCGTTTGGAAATTTAACTTTGGAGAAGCTTTAGGGAGAGATAAAAACATCTGGGAAAGTGGGGATATTATTTGTTTTTTCTCTTAGGAGTACGTTATATAGGGCTTTCTTTTACTCATTCTCCTCAGTTGATGTTCCATTGGAAAGTTCTTTGATCACCCTTGGCTTTTGAGGTTCTTTTATTATTTTTTGTTCCATTAATCGAATATAAGCAGTTAGTGAACATCCAGCATGCCGTCAATCGAGAGAATAAGATTACACAGGATACTGAACTCCAAAAAAAAACCAAACATTACCGTATTGGACTCAAGAGTCCTTTTGACAATAGATAATGCATCATGCAAAGCTCTCTCCATCTCATCGAGCATATAGTCATTCGCACCTCTAAGGATCAAGGAGACCTAAAGAATAATATTTTTTAAAAATCAGATTATATCTCAGAAACAGAGAAAAATAATGCACAATGTAAATAATAATTAAATTACTTCCCATTGTTCAGCAATCACAGAAAATCTTATCTATTTTCAAACCCATTTTCAAGTAAATTATTAACCGCAGGTAATAATTTGAACAATGTATCTTGGTTAGAAATCCAACCAAACAGTCTAACACCATTACTTAAAGAATTAGTAATTTGATAAGATTAGGTTTGACAAGTAGCTTCCAAACAGCTTGAGCTTGGACAAAGTCACTTACCGCACTAGTAGTTTTAGCGCCCTTTATCAAAACGACATCATCATCAGAAATTCTTTCCTCTACAACCTCATCAGCATATCCAAGAAGTGATGCCTCAAACGTTTCCTCACCCTCCATGTCAGCAAATGTTGAAACCTACAGACCCATGAACAGGAAGGATAACAATTAATAACAAATACTAACAATAATTGATTTCTGGCTCAGCAAAAGCTGTAGGCATAAGATATTAGACATTGTATAACAAAGTGGCGTAGAAAGTCCTATACATGATCAGCAGCTTAGATAAAAAGAGTATCAGAAGCTTTATTTCACTGAAAAAAGCTCACATAGGCACAGCACAAATAATTGAATGCCCTCCTCTCTCTAACACTACCCTCTGCTAAACGAGACAACCATAGGTCCTAGGAGTGTAAAAAGCTAAACCAAAACAAGTAGATTCCATATGGTTAACTATATTGATTCAG
This sequence comes from Cucurbita moschata, assembly GCF_002738365.1. NCBI lineage: Eukaryota > Viridiplantae > Streptophyta > Magnoliopsida > Cucurbitales > Cucurbitaceae > Cucurbita > Cucurbita moschata. The sequence goes on from NW_019268530.1 coordinate 2,518,890, forward strand.
TTAGCAATTCAACATAACAGATGTTGAACCAAATTGAACAAAATTCATCAAGTACATTATTTTCAGTTAGGTGTACATTGTCGCATTAGTTTTGAAAAAAAAAAAAAAGTTATATACTTATTTGTTATATAATATATCATTTTGTTTAAATAAAAAAAGTAAAGTTCTGTAGCAGCCAGCAACAGCAAACTCGTTATCTAAAATAATGTGAAACATAATCCAAACTTCCTATTATTTATTCACAAAATCCAAGCCACTAACTACAGACTCGACGATAATGTTCATCAGTATGCCTCTTCACGTGGACAAAACCCCAATGAATTTTCTTCTCACCAATTTCATCAACAGAAATTATCAACCTTGAGTGGTTTTGACTCTGCCTCTTTGTTGAAGGTCAATAGACCTCTCCACCCCTCTAAAATTTCTACTACTTCTCTCCATCCACTCCTCCCACGATAGCGAACCCACAGTTCAAAAGCTTAATATAAACTTCCCCGAAACACTAAGGAAAGTGCAATACACAAAAAAAATGTTCTAAGCATGCAAAGAGAATTATGAAAATACTTGAGTTTTTATGCATAATATAATGGAACGAAAACGACAAATCAAAGCCTTCTATTTAGCAATCTGCTATGAGCACAAGCAATAATAACCGTGCGGTCCACATATAACATAGTGTAGAAAATACATGAAAGCCCTCGACCAATATTTGAGACCATCTACAATGAAACAAACTGCAAGATTAAATGAAATGGACAGTTGATACATAAGAAAGGGTATTTACATACCATGGTTGCTCCAGTAGCCTTGGCAACATGGCGCATGTCCTCCTTTTTTACTCGCCTAACAGCAATAGCCCCCGCCTCTACAAAATACTGTCATAGAAATAAAAATGTACTTGGAAAGAAGTTAAAAATTATACCAACAAATTACTAAAAAAATTTATACATCAAAGGCAATACAAATACAACAGAACAACATAAACCTCATAAAATCAGAAAATCCATTTACAGGAAAACATTCCATTTCCCAAACTCAAATAATGTAATGACAGAAGAACTCAAAAACATAATGTTTAAATGGGGTACTAACTTATTTTCAAAAAATTATCCAAAATGTTTTCCTAACATTGTTTAATGTTCTCCAAGAATCAATTAAAATCAACACAAGTACAAACAAGAGAATCATATCCACTCAGGCCCACATAAACAGACACAATATGGAAGGTTCTACATTAGATATCCAGGAATGCATTACATTTATCTTGAATGAGTGCACAACATTTAAACACAAACCAGCTAACATAATAGACACCAGAAAATAATCCCAGACAAATAGTAGACACTAATTAGTAGGGTATAGCAGAAAGCAGTCATCTCATAAATGAGAACAAAAACTAAAGAAGCTTGCCTTCAGTGCCATGTCATCAATCCCTTTCGTGGTGAGAATAACATTTGCCCCAGCTTTCAGAAGCTTTTCAATGCGTTCTTTCATCATATCAGACTCCCTGTAACCAAGATGTGCCATAATTGCCAAACAAAAAGTTTAAAACAGTACAAGAATTGTAGATTTTGATTAAGGCAACTACTTAGAAGATTTCGAAAAGATAGGCATCTACTGTAACGTGTGGAAATTCCAAATAGAAATGGCAGTTAAGAGAATCTTTAGGAACAAAAAGCCATAATTCGACTCAATAGAACTTATGGGTACATCATGGTTAAAAGCAATTTGAGATCTATCAAATACCTCTGACGAATTTTCTCAAGTTCCCTAGGGTCTGAGACAAGAACTTGTACGCCAAGCTGCATTTTTGTCTTTTGGAGATTGAAGTCAAGGCAAGCAATCCTTGCAGGTGCAACTCTAATTGGCATTCCTTGAGCTGCTCGACCACTATTTAGAGCATAACCATTCAACAGGTAGCTATCTTTTGCACTCTTTCCATGAGCTTTCAAAATGTTGATTCCCTGAAACACAAATTAGAAAACAAAAATACTAAATTCTAGTTCAACAAATACTTATCTTAACTTGCATACTTATCAAGAAATCTAGCTTTACACCATGATAGCATGCACTTAATTTAGATGATTTTTCAATCAATAGCTAATGATCTCTTTTCACAGCTCCATATAGCTTCTGTGATAGTGGAGAAGCCGTGAATGTTAGGAAAGGGGTTGAGAAAGATGGCACCATGTGAGCCTAGTTGCAACAGGGGAGAGAGCATTAAAACTGAGGAAGAAGATTCTTTTTTCTCGTTGTTGACAAAAACGCTAAATATAATGGTCATCTCTCACTAAGAAAACAATTCTGATTTCTCTCCAATAAGAAGCAACAGAATAGACTCGAAGAATTGCCCTTCTTGAACACAAAACCACAAAAGCATATTTTCTTGAGCTCTAAAGACCACAAGGAAATCAAAGGGACAAAAAGCCCCAATAGTTTTCAGCACAAAAGTAATAGACAAGGAAGACGAGGAACCCAAAGAAACCTTGAAATAATCTAAATCCCAAAATTCATTGTGCTCTTTCCTAAAGGCCAAACAAAAAAAAACAAATTTTTCTCGCAAGAAAATTTTCGAAGGATAGCAAAAAAACTAGAATAAATCCAAGTTTAAATGGTCTTCCTCTAAAGTAGCCAAAAGTTGGTAAAGACGTAATTAATAAACATCTGACTGTAGCACATACCATCAATTCTAAATCTTCGTTATCTAACTTAAACTAAAAAACAATTTTAAAAGGAAAAGAACAATATTTCATCCAAAACCCTGATTGGGAAACTAAACCAAAAAGTCACAAACCTTAATGGGGTATTTAACTTCTCCCCTTGCGTTGGTCATCTTGACTGCTTGCACAGCATCTACAACCTAGAGACACAGATACATGCAAGACTTAAGCAACCAAATAAAGAACACTTGGTAAAGAAACTTTATATGAAAGTTGGTCGGCAACCACAGGCAACATTATTTTACATAAAAGATTTCAAGATAACCACATAAATTGAAAAACACGATAGTGAACCTTCAAATAAAGTACTCAAACTTAGTAACATACAGGAGCCAATAACTTACCATGTTTGCAAAGAAGTCACTATCACCCGTAATCAACTTGGAAGACATGCTTGTTTTAGCACAGTTAATAAGTGAGTCTTTTCCCAACTTTTCAACCTGACCATCCACATTAATAGATGTCAGAAACTGTCTTTGTTTGGACAAGAAACCAAACTTTTCACAAAACTCTGTTAGTAAAAAATACGGAAGAATGATATACAAAGAGGCTTCAGGCCCACTCCACAACCAAGGGAGCTTAAAAAATTACTTGATCAAATTGATGTAAATTGGAAGGGGAGGGATCATTAAAATAAAAAACAGAGAGAATACAGAAATTGAACTAAACAAAGTAGCTCGCCAACTCAACCCAATTACTTTTAGGAGAAAAAAAAAACTAGACGAAAGAAACATTGAAGACAAAAAATAAAAAAGTTATTCCAATTATTAATGACGACGTTAAGGACCTTATAAAGCCTATTCATTAAAAAAAACAACACAAAGTTAAACATAACTTTTTTTGTGGTAAAAGTGCTTGATTACGCATTGTTTGATTGGTGCAGATTTTGTATTTAAATTGGGATTGTGTCCCACTAGGAAAAAGGCTATTGGAAAACACTGCACCCAAGTCCTTCCACATCAGAAACGGAATGCATACAGTTTTACATAATCTATTTCTAAATATAATATCTTCAACAACTATGCAAAGCTATTTTACGAGAAATGCCTCACCTTTACAGCCAACTTTTCCTCGACATACTTGCATGCTTCCCTCATGGCAAGCTACCAACATCAAAAAATATTGAAGCATATAAATATTAAAATCAAAACTTCAAAAAGAACAAAAAATAGAAAATGAGTGCTACAGACATCTTAAGCAAAAGAAAAACAGAACAAAACTTCACTAAAATGGAATAATAGAAAGAAGAGTTGCTTACTCTGTACCCACTAATTATAGAAGTTGGATGAATTTTGTTTCTCACCAAATCATTAGCTCTCTGAGAAGATACAAGGGGAAAATGAAGTTCTAGGTGTCCATGATAATAAATGATAAGTTCTTAATTTTGAGTACATTGAGCACTCTTACCTTGAGCAACTCAGCCGCTACAATGACCACTGAAGTTGTGCCATCACCAACTTCTCGATCTTGAAGTTCAGCCAACTCCACTAGCACCTAAATGCATAAAATCAAAATTTGCCACAAAAGAGACAGAAATAAGAATTGTAAGACATTAAACATATGTATGAAAACAACAAGGCTATATGCCTACCTTCGCAGCAGGATGCTCTACTTCTAACATCTTGAGAATAGTTGCACCATCATTAGTGATTGTAACATCACCAATGTCATCCACAAGCATCTGGTACATATTTTTAATTATAAATAAATAGCGTAAATTAAATCCTCCAAGCCCATAATTAGACAGGACAGGGAGGTTTCCAAATGAGAAAAGAGAATGTTAGAAAATATTTTTCTTTTTCTAATTCAACAACATGTGGGGTGAGGGTTTTGAATCATTGACCTCTTGGTCAAGGGTGTATGCATTAACTAGTTGAGCTAATTGTTTCAATCTCATAAACAATCGAGCTATGCTAAGATGGCCAGCAAGAACCACAGTTTCAGTCCCTTTCTTTATACAAAACATAATCAAAATTAACTTGAAATGTTACATTCCTTCTCTAAGTTGGAAGCTACTAAACTTGCAGACAATTAGAAATTTTACATTCCTTCTCTATGCTAAGAGTACAATACATACACTGTACAATAAAAATTCATCAAGACTTAGAAGAATGAATACAAAACACAAACTCGTTGCATTTTGACTCAAAAATGCTAAAACAAGAAGTAGTGTCATCAGGAGAACCTATATCAAAATAGTATAAGAAATTGGAAAGTGAGGCAATACCTTATCGAGGCCAACAGGTCCAAGCGAGGATTTCACAATGTTGGCAACTGCTTGACATGCTACAACTGAACCCACCAAACAACTCAAATGAGTAATTCACGTTGTCTCTCGCTAGTTTAAAATATAAATAAAAGAACCCGCAAGTGTTATAAAAAAGAAGGATCTATCTTGCTAAAAAAACATAACAATAAGATGGAGGTGAAAAGTTGTAAGATTTACCATTTTGGGTGCGAACATCCTGACCAGATTGTCTCTCACCCAATATATCAAGGGTTTGTGAAGCAATTGCCATCTTTTAGAGTCCTTTTGAGGTTGAAATGAAGCAAACGCTTGATAACACTAGAGTCTATTAAGAAAAAAATATTGGAAAAAATGCTATCAACGCTTCTTATGATTCGAAAAACGTAGAGAAGTTTAAGAATGCTCCATAACCTTCATGATGAACACGTAGATCTAACCGCCTTAGAAATTATTAACATGGACTAGTAGAACATTGTATTTTCAGCGTTAGACATCATATTCGTATTTTTTAATGGCATTGTATTTTCTAAGGGCATAAGAAGGTGGCATTCAGCAACCATTGATGAACGTGAACCCACTACTTCCATATATATCAAATAAATCAAGATAGCATTCAACAAATATGAGAATCATTAACATTAAGACAACGAAGAGTAATAAAATATTTCCAATTCACTTTTAAAAAAAAAAATTCTAGGAAAAAAACTAAACAAGCAACCCTCTACTCTAAATCTTATTTCAGGAGAATATTGATGGATCTGAACACAACCGAAATCTTTCAATAGATTTGTAGACAGCCAATAGGCAAAAAAAAAAAAAAAAAAAAAAAAAAAAAAAAAAAAAAAAAAAAAAAAAAAAAAAAAAAAAA
>NW_019268530.1:2524986-2539863 GCF_002738365.1 Cucurbita moschata
AAAAAAAAAAAAAGAAAAGAAAAGAAAAGAAAAGAAAAAATCACAGAGACATAGCATAGTAAAACAAAATAGAGCTAAGCGAGCTCGAAAACTAAAACCATGAAACGTCTGAGAGAGAGTAGAAACGACTTCACGAAGAAGAAAGAGTTCTCAACTACGCAATGCACTGAAAATGAAAAGTAAATGCTTGCCGTGTTCCAGAAAGAAACGGGGATACGAGAGAGCACTCAAACAGCGAAAGGCCACTGGGTTAAAACATGAAATGAGGCGGAACCAAAGTACAAAATACAAAAGGGGTTCCATTTTCAGGAGTAAATCAGAGATTCAAGCGACATTGCCGAACCGTGAGTGAGAGAGAGAGAGACAGCCAACAAACCTTGAAAGCGATAGCAGGCGAGGGACGATCCAGTGAGAAAGATGAGCGATTCCGAGGCGTGACGTTGATGAATCTGCTGCAGGAGATCAATGGATGAGAGAAATGGATGGGAGAAATCGGGGCGGCTTGACGGCTGAGAGTCTGAGAGGTTGCAGAGATTCGAGGTGAAACGGCGGGAAGGGTTCAGACCAGTGAGGGTTAGCACAAGCGATCTCTGTGTAGGGTTTTGAGGTGCGAGTTTCTTCCAACTTCTTCGTTTTAATTTATTTTATTTTATTCTATTTTTGCTGTAAAAACGAATTTCACACTTCCTTTGTTTATTTTTTTTGTTTTTTACCACTAATATATATTCAAATTCAGTGTACAAAATTTATATATATATATATTGAGAATCCAATGCCCCGAAAATCTAAGGGTTACTCCACAAGGTTCGTCCACGGAGGGTGAGTCAAGGTCTAAGATCAAGACGAAAGGCGTAGTCGATGGACAATAGGTGAATATTCCTGTACTACCCTTGTTGGTCCCAAGGGACGGAGGAGGCTAGGTTAGCCGAAAGATAGTTATCGGTTCAAGGACGCACCAGGCTAGGTTGGCCGAAAGATAGTTATCGATTCAAGGATGCAGGTGCTCCTGTTTTTTTAGGGTAAGAAGGGTAGAGAAAATACTCTGGAGGCTAGGTTAGCCGAAAGATGGTTATCAGTTCAAGGACGCACCAGGCTAGGTTAGCCGAAAGATAATTATCGGTTCAAGGATGCAAGGTGCTCCTGTTTTTTCAGGGTAAGAAGGATAGAGAAAATATTCCGGCCAATTTCGATAGCCGAAAGATAGTTATCGGTTCAAGGATGCAAGGTGCTCCTGTTTTTTCAGGTAAGAAGGATAGAGAAAATACTCCGGCCAATTTCGAGTACTTATATATATATATATAAAAATTAAATTAAATTAAATTTTTTTTTAATAAATTAGCAACAAATTTAAATGATTTCATACAAATAATAAAATAGGATAAATATATTATAATGCGGCACAATTTCTAAAAACAAAATTACTTATCAAATCTTAAAAATTTATTGTGTTATTAATTAAGGGTATATCCGTCACTTCAAATTAAAATATGTATAACATATTAACGCTAACAAATATAATATAAATATAATATACTCTGTGTTATTTATTTAATATATTGTTTTCAAATTAATATATGCTTTGTTTTGAGCTTCCCCAAATGTCTCGTACCAATTGAGATTTTTTCTTTGTTTATAAATTCACGGTCATTTCATAAATTAGTCAATGTGGGACTCCTTCCCCACTTTGTTTTTCGTAGAGATAATCCCAGTAGCAATTTGTAGCACTGAAAAGTGTCATTCGCTATTCAAGTTATTGTTTGAGTGTCACTCCTAAATAACGAACGGCATAGGGCGTGGGTAACGAGATCGTGCGGGAGAGAAAACATTCGATTTTCAGCTGTTGTGAGCCTTCTTTGGGAGTACATTTGGGGACATGGGTCAATTTGAGTTACTGTTTACGAGCTTTAGTCAACAACATTTGTGGGTGAGGGAGACTGGTCGAAGAAGATCGAGTAGTTTGATGTGGTTTGATTCTCTTGTCGCTCTCATTGGTTCAAAGAAGATTGAGTCGTTCGATGTGGTTTGGTTCTCTCGTCACTCTTATTGGGTTGAAGAAGATCGAGTCGTTTGACGTGGTTTGGTTCTCCCGTTGCTCTCATTAAGTCAAAGAAGATTGAGTCGTTGAACATAGTCAAAGAAGATTTAGTGAAAATGGTATTATAAATGAAAATTTTGCGGCCCACTAAGTATGAGATATACGGCCCAACTTAAGTATGAGATATACGGCCCAACTAAGTATAAGATTACACGGCCCATTAAATCAGTTTCCCCAAACCTTAAAATGGGCCATCGAACTTCGGGCCTCGGATTTCCGAAACCCTAAATCTGGCACTCCTTATTCCTTACTCGCTCTTCATTTGACAACGCCGTTCGCATTCGGGGCATCTCTCTTCTTCTCGCAGCCGCCCGAAAATGGTGATCTTTCCTCTCGTCCATGATTATTTCTGTTCACCTGCTTCGCTCTTTGTATCTATGATGCATTTTGTCACTCTTGGTTTTTCTGTTAATGCACTTATCCATGTGTCGATTCATACTAGGGTTCATGGCTGAGTTTCTGTTGTATCCAATCAATAACTTGCTTTCTGTGCTTTCGGTGCTTTCTGTATGCTAGAGTTCTCCAATTATTTGATTGGATGTTTGAATGCTGAAGTTATCCTGCTGTTGAGGATATTATTATTGGATTTTTGGTGAAAACTTTTAGAATAATTGAACTTAGAATCGGGTGCTGATAAGAATTCGGATCAGGTTCCTTCAGTTGTATGAGTTCGACTATTCGGCCATGATTATGGTCACTCAACTTTGATTCTCTACGCCTGTACTGAAAAATGTTATGGTCGGATACTTCTATTCCATGTCGTCTTATGTGTTCTGACGTTTATTTCATTGTCTGGATGGTTCTCCTTCCCATTTAGTTCACATGATTTCAAGCATTCCTGAAGTGAATGGATGGAATAGATTTAACGTTTTTGCAGTTGATGTTCTCATAAACTGTTCCGTGTCTTGAATGGTTTGATGAACTTGATGAATATCATTGCCTTTAAAAAAGAACAGTATGGCTGAAATTCCCTTTTGTGTATTGTTTTGGACAGCCGAAGCAAATCCACGAGATAAAAGACTTTCTTCTCACTGCAAGAAGAAAGGATGCCCGTTCTGTCAAGATCAAGAGGAGCAAAGATGTAGTAAAGTTCAAGGTTCGCTGCTCGAAGTACCTTTACACGCTCTGCGTGTTCGACTCCGAGAAGGCAGACAAATTGAAGCAGTCTCTTCCACCAGGTAATCTTTTTGGTTCTTACCCAATTTATAACAGTATATTCTCGAGTTCGTCTGATTGATTTCGGAACTGTACTATTAAATTGTGGCATTTCATTATTCAGCAAGAAATAACAGCCATAGAGTAATTGACTGTTCTTGTTACACTTCTACATTGAATTCAAACTTGTGCTTAATTTTATTTTTGCAACTTGTTTCCATTACAACACAGATTTTTGGTTTAATTTCTTGTAGGTTTGAGTGTGCAAGATCTTTGAAGATGTAGGGAGTCATTTATTGAAATGGGTATGAAAAAAAATTCAGGAGCTGAAGGAGAAGTTTATCATTTCGTTTGTATTCGCAGTCATGCTGGATGTTTTAATTATGAAGTGATCCCCATTTTTGTCATCATATGCTAGAGATATTGGAGTTGGTTTTCCCTTTTTAGTGTTTCTTAAATTTTATGAACTCTTTCGGATTATGAACACTCGAGATTTCTAGTTCAATCAAATCACCATTGGCTCGTTTGCTCCTTTATTTTCCTCGATTCTATTTGACCTTAAACTTCCTATGAACAGTTTTGCTTACAGAATTATTAAATTTGTTGGTGGTTTTAGTTGGAAGTTATGGGATTATGAAGGATGTTGATGGGAGTACTCTCTCGGCTTGTCGATTGTTGTATCGTCTTCGGTATCGATACTTGTTGAAATTTATGCTATCAAACCTTAGAATTAATCATTAGTAAGTTGGCATTCTCGTATATTTAATTTTTTAAGAAATAAGTTACAAGGTTATTAATGTAATCTTAAATAGTACGTGATTGACGGTTTGAGAAGATCATGTTCAATTAATAAACTAAAAAGCTTACAATATAGAGACTAAAAAGTTTACAATATAGAGATAAAGACGGAGTATCTTATTTTAGTAACATTATTGATATGCCTTATTTCATTTCATAATGTAATGTATACGTCTTGTTCTCTTAGTATTTGTGACTAAATATTGTTTTTAGTGATTTATGAGCTTATGCCCCGCTCCCCTAACAAATACTATGCCCCGCTCCCCTAACAAATACTACACCCAAAATACCATCCAATATTATAACAAAGGATCTCTTAATATTTGTGACTAAATATTGTTTTTAGTGATTTATGAGCTTATGCCCCGCTCCCCTAACAAATACTACACCCAAAATACCATCCAATATTTTAACAAAGGATAGTTTCGAGAAAATAATAATGTAATTTGGTAATAATAAGTAGTTTTAAAAGTTAAAATTTTAGAAGTGATTTGATAAAAATTTATAAATAATTTATTTGATTATTTACGATATTTAATCTGTATAATAGATAATATTTATGTGAGTTTTATGGAGGTGTAGAAATTATTTCTAAGATTTTAAAACTATATGGATTAAATTATAATTTATCCGAAGTAACCAAATATATAAGTTAAGTTTAATGTATATATTTTTTGTGACTAAATAAAAAATTTGCAATGGAGTCCTTATTTTTCAACGGAATTACAATTCGGCCACGTTGTTTCATCTTAATTACATTCCGCTCTTACTATATAAATCTGCTCGACCTGCAACTTTTTCCTCGTTTTCCTTTCTCCATCCCTCTCTCCCTGCTTTTATTTTGGCCTCTCTCGGTCATCTTCTGGGGACGAACTCAAGCGACTTGTACAGACTCGTTAAGCTTTCTCCGATCCTCACTCGTCTTGGTTTATGAGGTTTTAATTGTTTTCCTTCTCTCTCTCTCTCTCTCTCTCTTAACTCTTTGATGTTTTTCTCGTTAGGCCTGGCCGACGATTTCGATTCATAGACTTCGTTCATGGATCTGTTTGCTTTTGTGTGTCGGTCACTTGTGATTTCAGATTTCAGGTTTTTTTAAGCAAAATTTTGTCCCGGTTATGTTTTGTATTGATTTTTAATTTGTACTTGATCCTTTTTTTTATCTGATATTTTATCGATCTTCTGGTTTCATCGCCTTTTGTCATTAATGTATCGAATTTTTGGATTTTATTTTGGTATCGTGGATCTGGTTTATAGGTTTATTTGGACGAAAAAGTTCTAATACCTAATTAGGGTTTAATCTTCAAATCACGTTTTTTCTCTTTATAAGACAGATAAAAACATACAATTTTTTTTAATAGCTAATTCCGTTCCCGTTCAGCTTCTGATTGTAACTAATTTGTGAGTTGGATAAACGTTTCCTAGGTGTGATGTAGACAGATGTTGAAGTTTTTTCACGCAAGTCAGAATAGATATTTCCCTGAGTTACATTTTTTTTGAAAAAAATTTATTGAAGAAGAAGCGCCTTTCTCGATTTACTCCCTCCCCCATACAATAAGCGTGCTTATTCACATGATCTGTGATTATTCCGTAAACTTTTGCTATGTACTTTGTAGTCTGACTCATTATTTTTTCTTTTGTGGATTTTTTTTGTACATGCAGCTCGAAGGAGAAACCCACTCTTGGGTAAGCCAAGTTCTACTATTATTATCTTCTACCTTTTGTATTCTTTATATGGAATTAGTTTCTAGTTAATTTTTTATGTGGTATAGCTGATTATTACTTTCTCATATAACTGTTTATCATTTTCTCTTTTAGTATTAGACCGTGATTTTCTCAATTGTTCCAGATGAACGGGTTTGTGTGGTTATTTATGATAGGTTAAGTGGGGTATTGTACTGTGGTTAGGAGCTGGTCCGTTAATATTGTCTGCACCTGCAGTCACTGAGATGGATAAAAAAATAGGTTACGTGGGTGTTCCCCTTCCTCTTATCTTAGTAAAATCTCTTAGAAATGAAAAGATGGATTCTCACACCTCGATGGTTACCTTACAGTATTTCCCATAATGTTTATTCTATTTTTTACTCGGTCTAAGGGTGTAAATGTCAATGAATCTATTTTACATTTAATCAATGCTTTGGATTGTACCATCCCATTCTTGGTCAGTAGGCTATGTTTATTCTTACTACTGCTGGCCGCAGTTGATGTTGGTTTTCTCACTTACTTCGGTAGTTACTATTTTAGAGTAATAAATTTTGTTTTCCACTCTGAAAAAATAGAGCACAATTATACATTTTTCTCTGTTTGCTATTTGTGGTTATGCTATTTCCCTTCTTAAAAAATTGTAGCTTTAACAGCAGGCCCATTTGCTCTTAAAATCGTGTTCCTGTTTAAATTATTAGTGTATGATGCTATTAAATAGTTGTTCATGAACGTTTTGTTTTCTTCACATACATCATGTTGGCATTATGCCATCGGCAAACTGACTACTACTTACATCCCCTGTGATCGTTTGGCTTGGCAGTGGCACGCGGATTAAGACCCGCAAACGGAATATTACGATCCCACTGGACCCTGCGTCTTTTTCTGATGCAGTGGTCCAGATTTATCTGGATAATGCTGGTGATTTGGTAATTTCTGTACCGTCATTCATGATTGAAAAAATAGTTTTCAGCGTAGATATGATTAACAATTTTATAATGCGATGGTGATTTTCTTGTACAGGAACTTATTGCCAGGAATATCGAGTCTTCAGAACTTGACTTCTCAAGATACGGGGACACCTTCTTTGAGGTAGTCATTTTGATGGTGTTATACACTCACTTTCCATACTGTGATGTTGTCTAATGTGAAACACTATTGAGGATTTTTCACTTCTCTCTGAGTTTTGATAACAAGATTGTCATCTTGACTTCGTATTCTGTCCATTATATATGTCATTTTAGAGTTCTCTTCATTGCTGATTGAAAATTTAGTGTTTTCTCTAATTCATTCCTGAAGCAACGTTTTGTAATATTGATTGAACTGCATGCAAGTGACTAGTTTTCCCATTATACAGTACGAATTTCAATTACACTATGGTAGGAATGGTTAACCCATAAATTTTTCATTTTAGCTTGATGTATATAAGTAATATATGTAGAACTTGCTGGAAAAGTAAAATAATTTGCGGGTATATGGAGCAAGCAAGAGCAATAATTTGCGGGTATATGGAGCAAGCAAGAGGAATGGTTAACCCATAAACTATTTCTCAAAATATTAATATAGAATTATTAATATTTGAGAAATAGTTTGTCTTTTTGCTGAAGCGGTCTATCTTTTTGTTGTAAGATTGTCTTTTAACATGTGTATATGCATGAAACTTGTTCTTCCCCGACATCTGATCGTTTTCAACGAGCTAAATGCTTCTGTATTTTTTTTTAATTATAGAGCTGCAGGTATCCGTGAAGTGTTGGGCAGGGATTTCTCATTCCCCTTTTTGCATGAAAGTTTTGTTTCTAATAAAATACAAATTGTACAGCATTGCAGTAATTAAATTTCCTATTGCATCGTTAAGGAAGTTCAGCTAATTTGTATCTGATTTCCACCAACATTTGTTGTACTGCCAGGTTATTTTCACTGGTGGACGCACACAGCCTGGAACAACAAAACCTGATGAAGGAGAGCGCCATCCATACTCTATATTAGACTGTGAACCTAAACGTGAAGCCATTCTACCATCTGTTATCTACATACAGAAAATTTTGAGGCGGAGGCCATTTCTCATAAAATATCTTGAAAATGTTATGCGAAGGTTCCTGCAGTCACTTGAGTTTTTTGAGGAAAATGAAAGAAAAAAACTTGCTATTTTCACTGCCCTTGCCTTCTCACAGAAGCTGTCGGGCCTGCCTCCCGAGACTGTTTTTCAGCCATTGCTTAAAGATAATCTTGTGGCCAAAGGGCTAGTTCTTTCATTTATAACTGACTTCTTCAAGGAGTATCTCATGGATAATAGCCTTGATGATTTGATTTCCATCCTGAAGAGGGGCAAAGTGGAAGACAATCTTCTGGAGTTCTTTCCTTCTGCTAAGCGATCTGCTGAAGGATTTTCTGAGCATTTCACGTTAGTATATTTTTTACTTTGCGTATTTTGTTGAAGAGTATGTTTCATGTTCTTATTTATTGAATTATTATTTTCATACCATTTTTTTTACAGACTTGATATAGTAGTGGTAATCTAAGTTGTAAAATATTATGATTTTATTGTTTTCTTGAATATTAGAATCATTTCTCTATTTTTGTGGCTGCATGACTTAATTTTTCAGGAAGGAAGGGCTGGTGCCCTTGGTAGAATACAACGCAAAGAAAATGTTTGATGTGAAGCTAAGTGAAATGAAATCCGCTTTAACAACCCAGATAGCCGAGGAAACTGACATTGCTGAAGTCATAGAAAGTGTGAAACTTCGAATGAGAGATGCCAATTTACCCGATATTGAGGTTGTTCGAATTTTGTGGGATGTCATAATGGATGCTGTTCAGTGGTCTGGAAAGAACCAACAACAGAATGCTAATTCAGCCCTTCGTCAGGTAACTTTGATCATACACTTGCATCTTGCTCGCTTGTTCGAATTTTCTGAGCCCCTAGGTGGCCCTGTGTTTGGAACTTCATTAACTCAGCTATATGTTTGATGAGTAAGTTTTTGGGGCTAAGAGGAATTGGGTTCGGAGAGGGAAGAAAAGGGCAATGAAAGGGAAAGGGGTAATGCCCTTGCTTGCTTCAAACCCCTTTTACCCTTGATTTTTCCACTAGGCCAACCGTCAATGATAATTGAATAGCTAACCAAAGACCAACATACCACAAAATTCACGTCATCCATCTATCTCTGAAACCCTTTCTTGGTCAAAACATAATCTGATAAGAAATTTCAGTTCACTTTGTCATGTCTTAAGACTGTCAAGGACTTGCGCTAAAATCTTATGTCTGTTGTCTCTTGATTTTGGTTACTCTCAAGTTGGAGTTTCAGTTTCTGTTATAAAATTTTAATTTAGGCATGTAATCCCCTTTTTTCTTAACTCTTCTAAGGTTCAGGCTCATTTCTGTGTTCCCTATGGATTCCTTCAAATATGGAAACTTTAGGCAGGGTGTGGAGAGGAGTGTGTTTGTGTTAGTTTTGTTAGACTAGCTGTTTAGGGATTGACCTTGTTATTTATTTTCTATGCCCAACTAACATAAAGTACTTGACCCGTTGTTGTTCCTTGACATATTTCTCATATCTAGAGTGTATTTTCGCATAAATTTTACAATTTAAAAGCTGTTCCTTGAAATATAGACAGAAGATGTTTGAAGTATTGACCTTTTCTTTTCACTCAGGTGAAAACTTGGGCAGAATTGTTGAATACCTTCTGCAGCACAGGGAAACTTGAGCTGGAACTTATCTACAAAGTTCAGATGCAATGCTATGAGGATGCTAAGCTGATGAAGCTCTTCCCCGAAATTGTTAGGTCTCTGTACGACCAGGATGTACTGGCTGAGGACACCATACTCTTTTGGTTCCGTAAAGGAACAAACCCTAAGGGCAGGTATGCATGTCATCTCTGCATAGACCTCTGTTCTAACTTCAGTTCATATAGAGCTATTCTTGAAGGATCTTTGTTTTGTTATTTATGAATCCGGCTGTGTATTTGTACTTGACTCTGCAATTGTGTAAATGGCAACATAACAGGCAGAGCTTCGTGAAGGCACTGGAACCTTTTGTGAATTGGCTGGAAGAGGCTGAAGAAGAGGAGTGAGTTATAGGTGGAAAGTGATTTATGGTGTTGCATTCCACTGAAATCCATCTAATATCATCATCTATTTTCTGAGATGCAACTCGGAATTGTTATTGCCTTTTTAAGTTTGGTGGTGTGTTTATGTACCAATAATGATGACTGATTTTTAGTAGCAATAATTATTGTAACGTTATACTCTACTACGACTTTGGTCATGCAATCTTTTGCTCTACTCTGTTTGCGGTGATATTTTTGTTATTTCTCTTGATAAAAATGTACTGAAAAGACTTGGTAGTATCTTGAATGATTTATCTACTTTTCTTTTACTTTTATGATGTTATCTTCAACTGTTTTGAAGAATCAGCTTTGCATTGTTCTTAGTAGACAGACATTCAATTATTACCGCTTGTGGATGATTCCTAATTTGGCTCATGCTGGCATTTGAGCCACAGGTCGGTTGTGCTTGAGTGGTTTATCCAACTGTTGTATGAATGCTACAATATTGTTCCGCATTATTTGATAGGCTTACTAACAACCTATGTAGCCATAAAGGGACAACAGTAAGAAGTTGCCACTTTAATGGAGGAATTATGCATGTTATGTATCCAAGGTTACATGCGTCACAATCATGATTTCTAGGCAGCGAATTTGGCAATTGTGCGGCAGGCACTCACTCTCAGTACTGAGTGGGTGAAGCCTACTTTGAATTACGTTGCCAACGTGAGTACAAACCTCAGGTCTCGATATCAACAAAAGATTTTAGAAAGCGGGGGGAGGGGGGGAGAGGTTTTGAAAAGAGAGAATTTAAAATTGGTGTTGTTATGGGAATGTAAGCAAAAAAGCAACGTATTACTAGGGAGAAGTTGAAAATTAGTCGTATCTACTTATAGTACATTTTGAGGCATTTCTGTCTACTAGCCGTAGCCATGACTGTCTACTAGTACATTCGCCGAAACGTATACTCTTAAAGAAAATAAGAAAGAAATAATACATCATGAAAGTGGTAAAAAAAAAAACAATAAAGAAAGCAATAAAGTAAAGGCAAAAGTGTGTCACGGGCGACATGTCTTGGACAAGCATGACCGTGACACTATGCATGCATGTATATTAGAAAATAGATGATATTAGATCAGTTTATCAACTTATAAACTTGGTTAATTTTCGGTCCATGGGATGTGGTTCATTATAATTTGCCTATAAGTTTTGCATGTTTTTGTTTTATTTACTGGATATTTCAGGTAACCGTGTTTTATTTGCTGGATATTTCAGGTAACAGAATACAACGGTTTATGGTTTTAAAAGTTCAAATTTGGAGCAAAAACCTACTCTAAGAACCTTATACTATTATCAACTAATCAAAATGGTACGTTATTATAATGAAATCTTTTATACGAACCTTACACAAAAGAATCAACTAATCTATTTGATTTTCACTAAATACAACGGTATTGTATACTCTCATATGTATGGCAGTATGAAAAGATGACATTTTGTGTGTAGTGAACTTGTGCTTGTAGGAGTCTAAACAATTAAACATGTGTCTATGGTTAATTAAAGCACTCAAGCACTCAACTCTGCTAACTCTAAGTGTTCTTGTCATATTGTCATGTCTAGATACAAAGTTCTTTTCCTAGGCTTCTTAACTTAAATGAGTTAATAGAGACATAAACTCAATAAGCACAAGGTGGACAAGGTTACTTAAGCACAAGGTGGAGTTTATATTCCTGCTTAGGATATATACATACTTGAACCTTCAAGGATTTTAGCTCATTCTACTAGAAGAAACAAAGGTTCTTGAATGGATAACATTAAATTTCATTGAAAAGATAAAAGCTTGAATATACTTGGAAGTAACTTACAAAAACATGAACTAAACTAGAACTTGAATTCAACAAAAACTTAACTAAAAGAAATACAAGAAAGTCACAGTAAAGATGATGTAATGAATCACACTATTTAGATAACACATAATTACATTTATTTCCACTCAAATAATACAGAGTTTTATTGTCCTTTAACCACACACCAACTTCAAATGACAATGACATACATTAAGAGTGACATTTTTAATTATGGATTACCGAAACAACAAGACATGCCTGATAGATTCTCCTTCGATGGCTTCGATCAATATTTCGCCCCCTTTTCGCTCATCGTTTACCTTCATTCCAAGAAGCAAGTCAAAAGTATTGGTTAATTAATACCACAAGCTGATAGCAAACAAAACAAATGTGGAGCAGAGAGAGAGAGAGAGAGAGAGAGAGAGAAAGAGAGGCAAGAAGATTTAAGATTGAAAATAGATGAAAAAAGGAGTGTCAATAAGACATACGGAAGGAAGGAGTGTTTCATTCTTGCTTGCCACTTTTCTCATCGGAACCTTTCAAGAAGCGGAGGAACCAGTAAGCAGAGGATTTAGGGTGGCGAGTTAGGCCATTCTTGTAGTCCACATACACCAATCCAAATCGTTTGGTGTAGCCTTGAGCCCACTCAAAGTTGTCCATTAATGACCATGCAAAGTAACCCCTAACATCTACTCCATCCCTGTGCAAAATATCCCATATCAGCACCAAAATAACTCATCATTCAGTGTAGCAGTCTGCTACTGACAAACAAACTATCTCCGTTTGGTCCAATTTTCAAAATTCTAACACAAATGAGATTAAATAAAAATAAGAGAAGAAGAACTAAATTAGTCACTCTTTAAAAGTATACGAACCAAAATAGATATTTTTGAATTATTTCGACTAAAATATATAGAGATTAAAAGAATAGGGACTAGAATAGACATTTTAAAAATAAACTAGAGATGAAAGTATGAGTAAAAAATAGAATCTGAACCCAAAAGAAATTTATACCGAGTTTAAGGACTGAAAGAGAATATTTGAAGGTTAAGAAACCAAAACAAAAGGTTTGAAAGTTAGAAACCAAAACGAGATTGAGTAGGAAAGTTAAGGAACAACTAATTTTAAAGAAATAAAAGATCTGTGAAGTGAAAAAGAATCAAAATCATAGTGGTAATAATAGAAAATCATGCTTCCTTCTTAACCCCTCGTATCTGAACGCCAGTACAGTTCAAGAATGAAAGAGGCTATACTGAGAGTAAAACTTGAACAAAAGGTAAATGCTAACGTGTTTAAAAAAAAACTCGGTTTCAGAACCCCTCCTAAATCAATAACAATGTCATCTCTATTGATTAAGAAAACATTTTGAAAGAAAGAAATGTATGCAGCCAACCTGATTGCATTAGATACTTCAGCCAGATAACTCCTGAAATAACCAACTCTCATTTTGTCATCAAGCATCTGATGTAGTGGGCAAGTTTCATCTTCTTCTTCATCCACACCTGAAATCGGAAATAAAATATTGCATGGCCAGCAAGGTTCAAGTTTTCATCACTTTAAGGATAAATTCCAGAAATATTAATCAATTCGTCATTCAAAATACATAATCCCTCCGTTTTAAGATTCTGCAATTGCCAGTTTGATTGAACAAATTGAGAAGACCACTACATAACTGGGTTCAAAATGGTTCACACTCATGGAAAAGCATTAATCCACGGGGAAGTGCCAAGTACACCTCGATTAATAGGAGAGTTATTCTGTAATTCCATTATCTTTTATATTTCAATATATTTGAGTGATCACATGGTTGGTTGAAAAAATAAACTACAATTTTCCTTCCAACAGGAAAGTTCATTGCATTCCAACAATGTTAGAAGGCTTTCAGCGCACATACCATTCTCAGTTATGATGATAATTGGATTCTTATATTTCTGTTTTATGTAGTTTAGAAGCTTTCGGAGGCCCCAAGGAACAACGTAAAGCCATTCTGATGCCGCCTGCATATAAATTTCTCAGCAAAATGAAGATAATAGCTTACACAGATGCCTACTGAAAATGCCTTTATTGCAGTAGAAGTACAAGTGTGGTTGTGTATACTGTGATGTGTGAGAGAGAGAGAGAACCATACCTTCTCGCCGATCAGCTCACCATCTTCCCATTGAACTGATAATAACAGAAACGTTAAGAATAATCCTTGTTCTAAAACAGGGAGAGGGAGAGATCGGGATTTACCAATTCTTTCCATCTTTTGTGATTTGTAGAAATCATTGTGATCAGAGGGCTCTTGTACATCAGCAATAAACCTCGATGTGTAGTGATTCAGACCCACAAAGTCCACACTATTCGTAATCAACTCCGTTTCTTCATCAGTGAACTTCGGAAGATTATCTCCAAGTTCTTCACGCATAACTTCAGGGTAATCGCCATAAAATATTGGGTTCATGTACCTATTCCAATATTAATAGCTCAAACTACTAAATAATTATGCTAGGAAGGGACTTCGAGCAACTCTAGAAGTCCTTTTTTATTTTTAAAGAACAGTAAAGGATTTCTGTAGTTAACTCTGGAAGTCCTTTTTTATAATCACTAGTATACAATGAAATGTATATTGACGCTTGTTCATGTGGGGGGTGAAAGGAGATAGACATTACAAAATGGTATATCTTTTCCCTGTCCCCAACAATAGTAGAGATGCCATAAGAGTCCAGAACTTACCACCCAAAATGAAAATCAAGGCGTCTAGATGCAGCAGTCCTGTCTTCAACTTTATTTGAATTAGGTTCTGCCCATTCACAATCTACAGATATACCTATTTGTCCTCCCTGATGTGCCTGGAAAAGGACGAGAGTAGAAAATACCAAACATATTTCATGTGATTACACACGCAATACGAAATAAATTTTAATTTCTTGTTTGGTGTGTGAGGGTGCATGATTGGCCAGAATCTTCTCCAAACATATTCCTTTGTTTCTTAATTGGTAACTTGAGTTTTTCAACTAACCTAGAATTATGAAATTACGTGTTGCTTCACAATCTATCATCACAACTACCACCTGATTATGAATCTTCCCCGTAACTTCATGGTGTGTCATGAAGTGAAGCCCACAACTCAAATTGAGGACTACTCTACCAAATTAGTCAACGCCACATGCTCCCTTAAGGTTAAATCTTGGTTCTCCAAGTCTATAGAGAATCTTTGAAAGTTTACACAAGGCCAAAAACGCTTCCTGGGGGGGGGGGGGG
>NW_019268530.1:2540630-2547589 GCF_002738365.1 Cucurbita moschata
GGGGGGGGGGGGGGGGGGGGGGGGGGGGGGGGGGGGGGGGGGGGGGGGGGGGGGGGGGGGGGGGGGGGGGGGGGGGGGGGGGGGGGGGGGGGGGGGGGGGGGGGGGGGGGGGGGGGGGGGGGTGTGCGCAAAACAAATCTAAATTGAGGATCAAGTCTACACCCCATATTGACAAGGACGAAGAGAGATTCAAATATTTAAATCGTGTACTCATCAGAAGATATAAAAATGAAAACAAAATAGGAGGGTGCTTAGTGAAGACAGGTTTGGATAGTAGACCTTGTACTTCTTCCGATAAATGGATACAGCAGTTGCATGGGCCAAGATTTGGTGGTGTGAAGTCAAATATTGTTCAACTGATGGATTTTCCCGTCTTCCTGGAGCAAAGATACCAATTCCATGTCCATTCACGGATGTTTGAAGAGGCTCATTAAGGGTAATCCAGTTCTTTACTCTATCACCAAAACTTGCAAAGCAAGTTTCGGCGTAGATTGCGAAGTAATTTCTGTTTGTTCGCCAAGAAAGTTATAAAACAGGTGGTCAACATGGAACTTGCAAAATGATTTACAGATATATGAGATTTAAATGATTTTACAACATATAGAAAAAAAGACAAATGATTGAAAAGTATTGATGGTTGAAAGATATCATTTGAAGTCATCATAAAAAATAGTAAAGTAGACCCTAAACTGTGTTGGTTTTTTGGTTGTTGAGGTTAACAAACATGCTCAGTGTAGATGTCAGGTTAACAAACATAAAACATGACCTGGAAAACAAAAAGAAAGCTCAAGGTGTTCAACTAACATTGTCACGGTGCTTACTAAAGAAACTCACAGTCAAATTAGGTGCTTACTAAGTTTTCTTTACAGATTCTTGTTCTTTTTTGGGTTGCCTTAGTGCTCCTTTTGTATTCGTTTGGTTCTTGGTTCTTTTTTTCACTCCATGCAGAGTTTGTGTCCTCAAACATTAGACCCTTTTCATTTCTTGATGAAAAAATGTAGTTGCCAATAGACTTGTATTGATCATTAAGAAGACCATTGAGCAAAATTAGAGAACAAGATCGAGATGCTTATCTTGTGTGAAATATGACTACGCCAACCAATTTTCACTCAAGGATTTCCACAGATTGAAGAAATGCACTGGAGGTATTATTCAAAGACGACAATATATATATTTAAGAATTAAAAAAAAGCTATATTAAGTTTTAAATAAAGGAGGCACCTCCTTTTTCATTTATTGCTCAGATTGAGTTGATGGTGTTTTCTCTCCCTCCCTCTCTCTTTGGAGATGAAGATGCAAAGGTTATAGGATGTTTTGTTAAGTCTGTAAGATGGAATTTAGTTTCACCATGTACGTTGGGCACATACATTGGTAAACACACACACACACAAAAGGAGACGTCAGTAAGGGAATTTGAATCTGAGTTTAGCGTTTATACCCTAGCCTACATTTGATAGATATGAGGGATAATTTATTCCAGATTGCAACTTTTTTAATCCCACTAGTTGAAACATTAAAATTACACTAGATATTGAAACACGTTTCAAGCTATACTTCAACTCCAAACGAAGTTTGTACAATCTCAAACTTATAAAACCTTTCCCTCTCCTCTGCACAACCCAAACACGCTAGAAATAACTTACGACTTTGCTACTCTGACCCACAAGAACCCAAGCTTCATACAAACATGTAAACCAAATACCAGTAAGAGAATCATATACTTTTCATTAAAAAAAATTTGCAGAAGACAGTGCATTTTGAAATTAACATAGTTGTTCAGACCACATAGTTCCCAAGCAAAGAACTTACACAATTTCTTTATTTAGCCACCCTCCAATTGCCTCTTGAAGATGCAAAGGAAGATCCCAATGATACAATGTTACATAAGGCTGAATGCCTGCAAAAAAATAACTAAAATCTGTCAGCAATTTTCCCCCCTAACTGAGCTAAAAAATGAAATTGATAGGAAGGGATTTTTACCCTTTTCAAGAAGTGCATTGATTAGGTTATTGTAATAACTAATCCCTTCAACATTGACTTTGGTCCCCAAACCATCTGAAAGAGGAAAAAGATCATCAGTAAACATTGCAATAAAACAGCAAAGAGACTTTAAATTTGTATAATTTCTGCATGCTTAGAATGGTCGTGATGCTAAGAATCGAAAACAACAGAATGTGGGTGGTTTAAAAGGCCAGTAAAAATAACAAGACGGAAATAACCAAGGGAGAGAAAATAATATAACTACAAAAATTCTTCAAGAGAATTGGAGGAAATAGAGGGAAAACAGGACAAAAACAAGAGAGAAAAAGAAGATGGCTTTTCTTTTAATAACTAGGGTATTGGAGGGCCTCACTCCTTTTTATTACATCGACGAAAAGTTTCCTTTCTTGTTTAAAATGAAAAGCTTTGCTCTCCTTAAAAAAACAAAGAATATATGTGTTCTCTTTAAAATGAAAAGCTTTGTTTTTTTTTTTTTTTCTTCCTTTTTGAGGTTTAAATGTACATCTACAATATCGAGGGGGTGCCACATGCAGATATATTCCTTTGATATTAGCCAAAATGCAGTGAAGATATTACAAAGCACATACCAGGAAATATGCGGGACCATGATATTGAAAAGCGGTAAGCTCCAAATCCCAATTTTGCTATTAGTTCAACATCTTCCTAAACATACACAAAGTAATAAATAATAAATAATGTAATTATTCTATAAAAAAAATTAAAATAAAGAACCTGCCAATGTAGCCGTATAAAGAAAATATGAGATTTAAATATGTAATCTGTTTCCTTTTTATAAGAAACAGTCCAAATGAAGCATGACCAGATACAAAATGCACAGGAAGGGGGATGAGGGGTATCCAAACCGCAGTAAGGAAGCCTACAACATTCCTTCTAGTTGGTATGGATAAAAAGATTAGTGAGTGGTTGCAGTAAGCCCTATCCTCAACACTGCAATTGGAGGAAGTAAGATGGACAACGATAAGGAAGTAGAACACCTGTCTTCCTCTATTTGCAAAAGTTTCTGTTTCTTTTTTAATCCAAAATGATAAGACCTTTATTGGCTTATAATGAAATCATATTAGCCTTTTCATCCAAATGGCTACCTAAGATAACATCATGGTAGTATTCAATGGTGCCTCTAGAAAACATCAATGCAACACAAATCTAATATCTCAAGGAGAACGGTTCAACTAGCTTAGCGAATGAAAATGGTGACAAGGTGGAAGACTTGAGAAATTGATCGTTTTTTTTTTTCTTGTAGGAGGAGCCTCAAGGTAGGGTGTCATTTGGTTGACTGGAAATTACTCTTATTCATGTGGGTGGTCTCAGCATTGGTATTATAGAAATAGGAACTCTTCTTCTTAAGTCGACTATTATGGATGTACTCTCAAAACATCAAGGCTCCTTCGCAATGTGTTTAAGTGGTAAATACGAGGCTATGCTGGAAAATAGAGCAAATATCTGATTTTAGGAAAACCCTTACACTTTGTTGAACCCTTGGCCCTTGAGCATCCCTTTCCAGTTCTCCACTTGCCATTAAATTTCAACTTCCAAATCTATGAAGGATTCTTGAAACATGGAAGATAACCGTTGGAAATTGAATTAAGGAACTTGTTCCCTTGAGAGAGAAACACAGGGAAGGGGCTGTCAGACTCTTACACTGGACCTGGATGCCGTAATCATCACTCAAGAGACAAGATGAAATCTAAAAGCCCCAGGCACATTGTTACGTAAATCTCTTTTAGTTCCACCTCAATGTCTCCTTAAGCACCCGAGGAAGAGTATTCGAAGAAACATGAAAAGGTAAAATTGCCTAGACCAAATTTTTTTCCTTGTTCCTTGCCCTCAAAGTATCAAAACACAACACAAAGTTAGGTAACGTACAATTAATTAATCCTTGGAACATTATATTAAATTTAAAATTTGAATTTTTTAAAAGCAATTTTCATATTATAAACAAAGCACCAAAGAAACAGTAACGTCAACTTTTGATTAAATATTTAGAAGGGAAGAGCTACTCATACATTGGATTTGTATTCTGAAGAAAGGATTTAACTTAAATCTTGGACGTAACTAGCAGAAACAATCTCTAAGAAGGCAAGAAGTAAGAGCTCAGAATTGCAAAATTAGGTTGTCATGAACAACAATCAAAGGCACAAATTTTCATTTTATATAAGGAAATTAAATAACTGGTGAACACTCTTAAGAGTGAAGTTGACCAACCTCGTATCTGTGATATTGATCCACAGCTACATCGCCATTGCCACCATCAAGAATATTTCCTGCAAACATGGTAGAAACAGAATAAGTTTAACCACAAGAAAATCAACTTAGCTATCTGGTTAGAGAAATTTCAAGGGATGACCGAACTTCAAGATTAAAGATCAATGGCTACCCTTAATATGTGAAAATTCATCCCAGATGCTAGGACCTCTACCTCCCTCCTTGGCAGCTCCTTCAACCTGAAAAATCAAATTTATGATTTTTTAATTATCTATAGTGAGATTTTTCTATGACTATGTCTGATTTAATTAATTAACTAATTAATAAAAGAATAAGTAAGAGAACAATTTTGATTCCAACATTTTATTAAACCGTTGCAATGCATGCTAAAGGAATGTAATCTTCTTCACAAATAATGATTTTATATATTTTAATATATTACTTTGATTTTAGAAACGATCTCAAGCCCACAGACGTGAGAGACAAAACGTTTAATCTTCTTGCAAGTTCAGTATAGAATCCTTTAATCACTGACCTCTTTTTATTCTTAATCAGCCTTTCACATCAAAGGGATGGCCACAAACTGATTTAATAACCAATGTTTGTATTATTCAACCATATTAATCAATGTGCTCACTGCAATCACCAAAGCACTCCCTTGGCGAAACTAGTCAATGCTCACATGCGTTGCACTTTTATCTTAACGTTTGAAAATAATTATTGATGGTAAATTTTAAAAAAAATTCCACAAATATAAAAAGAGAAGTTAACGTAGTTTAAAATTATACTCATAATTAATTTTTCAAATAAAGTATATTATTCTTCATCATAATTGCTTTTTCTATAAGAAAATTTCAAAAATACAAATAAAATATTATAATGAGAGAAGTGAAAGGTTTAAATATACTGTAAAATTTAAGTAAACAACATTTTTATGTAAATAATTGACTATCATTAAGACGATGATTCAGATCCCTCACCCTAAGTATTGTCTTTGGAGTAAAAAAATATGTAGTAAAACTGATTATTACGGCTATAATTAATCATAAATTTACGTTAATTAATTACTACACATCTTGATTACTATTTTTTTTAGTTGATCAATGATTTATAAGTTTAAAAAATAAAGTTCTATTTAAAATTATTTTTAATAGATATTTGGAATTATTTTTTAAAAAATATATTATATTTGTAATTATTATTGGAAAAATAAATCTTAAAAAACATTCAGAAAATGAAAGCATATGAAAGTAGCGATAAAAGAGGAAATCAAACTTTCTCACTATTGAGGACTTTTAAAATCTAGCTCCTATCGTATAGCTGAAAGGAAATTAAGCAACGCCTAACATAGAAACAGTACGATTTGGAAGGAGGAAATACTCTGTGAATGAAAACCACGCAAATTTCCATTTTACAGATCGGAGGTAGCAAGAAAGAGCCGATCGGCGAAAGGTATTTTTATCAAATTCGAAATCGAGATTTATAAAAGAGGAAGAAACGAACAATCAGAGATCAGGAAAATCAGAACGCTTCAGGAGTCGCAATGAAGCGCAGAAATCGAAAATAACAAAAACGAATCGAAAATGTTAAAACCTATAAGAATACTTAAAACATAGCGATTCATGCAATCGATTCATTCAAATTAAATCAACCAAACAGAACAAATTCCAAAATACAAGAGAGATAAACGAATAGCGCAATACGAAATCACAAGGCGAAAGCAACGAGAAAATAAATGAACATGCAGACATTGAAAGAAATGCAAGCTATTGTTGACATTGCTGTTCTTGAACAAGTAAAAAGGAACCTGATAAGCGGAAGTGGCAACGCCAAAGAAGAAGTCTGGAGGAAAATCATCGCGAGATAGTGGTTTAGCGTTGGGGCCATCTGCATCCTCTTGATGATGCTCCAACAACTCCTTCTTCGGCATTTTCGTTTCAGTTAAAGGATCAGTGAGGGAAATGAGATCGGGAATTGCAGAGAAAACTAGTTGACAGGTATTTATAGTCCAAGAACTGCCAGCCGGTAATCTTCAGAAATATATAGATTTAAATAATAATTATTATTATTATTAATAAAAAAACTGAGTCTGAAATGGTTGCGTTACTGGAAATTATGACGTGGAATATAACATTTCAGAATTGGAAAATTAATTTTTTTTAGGATAAATCATAAAAATAATACCCATAAACCTTTATTCTTCTTTAAAGTTTAAATTTTAATAAATTGCTTTATTCTCTCTAATCTTTCTAAAATAGCTTTAATTTCACAAAACTTTAAATTTTACTTTTTAAAAGCAAATTTTTAAAAATTTATTAAAAAATTAAATAGAAATTCAAAATTATGAATGGTCAGCAAATATACAAATAGCTAATATTTCCTTGTCAGTAAGTCCTTACACAAGGTTAGAATTCTAACTCTTCTAGAGTGGTATCTCACTGATGGCTTGGGCCCGTGGAAGGGAGCCTTCTTCGCCCTCCACCTAAGCTGCGCAGGAAAGGCTCAAAGCCAATCCTAGGAAATAGTGAAGCTTCATGGGGTCTTTCTGTCCAGGTGCAGGTAGTCCGCATCTTCACAGACATGTCTATTTCACCAAGCCTCTCTCCGAGACAGTGCCCAAATCGTTACGCCTTTCGTACGGGTCGGAACTTACTCGACAAGGAATTTTGCTACCTTAGGAGTTCAATTAACGTGATCGTAAATCAAAAGAAATATAAAAAAAAAAAAAAAAAAAA
>NW_019268530.1:2548788-2596353 GCF_002738365.1 Cucurbita moschata
AAAAAAAAAAAAAAAAAAAAAAAAAAAAAAAAAAAAAAAAAAAAAAAAAAAACTACAAAATTACAGAGATGTATTAAATATTTTAAAAAAAATATAAATCTAAAAGTTTAGATAGATGCCACGTAAGCCATCAAAGCTATGACAAAATTGAAGAGGTGTCCAAAGTTTGGACACGTAAGATTGAAAATAAAGAATAGAACAAATGATTAGGTAGGGGATGATGACACGTGGCGTTGATCTTTTTCACTTATTTGCCAACTTTTTTTTTTTGAAGAGTTCATGTATTTTAAAAATTAAAAAAAAAAATGTTTTAATAATATAATGTTACCTAAACGAATAAAATGACTCCATAATTATTAATTTCATGTGACGGTTAGAATTTAACCAATTCTATCGGATATCAATCAATTATGAATTTAACTAATTCTATAATTTAAATTTATAAAATTGTCCATCAATCCAGACCAAACGAATTTAATAATCTTATTTTCCTCTTTTTATTTTTATTTTTTGTCATTAAATTGCAAAACTTTAATTTGTAACAATTTTATTTAATATCGATAACAATTTTACCCTTAAACTTTAATAAATAATAATTGGGTTTAATATTGCGAGAAATTCTCGTATAAATTTAATCTCTAACCAATATTTAAGTTGAAGATGAATTAAAAAAAATTGTTTAAAAAATAATTTATTATTTTAAAATTGTGGTATCAGTCTTTTACATTTTATTTAGGTTTAAAATTAGTTTTAAAATAAAAAATTTATTAGAATATTAGAAGAGAAAAAAAAAAAAATCAGACCATAGACGAAGATTAAGATGATGGCTTAGATTTATTTATTTATCTCTTTTTTGTAAAGAAAAAAAAAAGTATTTTTAAATTTAATATTTTAATTAAAATAATTATGCGAGAGCAAAAACCCTGGTTTGTTATTTCACTTCTCGGTTAGCCGCCGCACCTTAAACCTCCGCATCGATCTCCATTTCCGCATTGTTTCATTCGAAGATTTCGAGGTAAGTGCTCAAATTTTTCTCTATTCTTGGTTTTTTGTTTTGTATTGTCGATTTGTTTCTTCTAGTTTGATCGAAGATGTTGTTTCTGAATTCATTGCTTTGATTGGCAGTGAAGTTCATGGTGATGCAAATTGAGAGCATCACCATTTCCATTCGCACTGAGAAGTCTTTTGGTGTTTGAGAAGATCGCGAGTGCCATTACAGAATGTGGAGGTCGCTTGTGGCGGTTAGAGCTTCTCTATTGAGAGCTTCTCGGAGCGTAACCCGATACTCGGACGTGCCTTTATCCGACTCTGTAGCTCAGTTGCGACACTCGAGCACGTCGATCGCGGTTCCTGGATCCTGTTTCTTCAGAAGCTCTAGGTATTTTTCTCAACATTATTCTAGTTCTTCAGATTCTGAGTCGTCAGAGAATTTTGAATCGGTTTCAGCGGAAACGGTGGAGATTGGTGAAGGTGGTGATACGCTGATTGAAAACTATGTTACTAGTGAAGAAGTTCATGAGTTTGATGGGGAGTCTGTGGGTATTGAGGGAAATAGTGATCTCTTAGAGGAAAATATTGTAGTTTCTGCTGGGAATGGGGAAGAAGGGGAGGTTAATGAGGTCAATGTAGAACAGCTAGAAAGTGTGCTATCTTTGATTCAGAGTACCGTTGATGGGTCATTTGAATCAAGTCTTGACGAAATGGGATTGAAGCTTCATGAGGATTTTATTTTGAAGGTGTTCGAAACCCCACATATTTTGGGTGAGAATTTGATTCGTTTTTTCCGCTGGGCTGTGAACAGTGATCCAGAGTTCGAAGTAACTACTCGTGTTGTAGATGTTCTTGTTCACTTGGTTTGCAGTGATCTTCGGCAAAGAAATGCTTATTCTTTGTGGGGTTTGATTAAAGAAATTGGTGAAAAGCAGAATGGTTTGTTGAATGCTGAGATTCTTAATCAGTTGATAGCATTTTTTTCAAAGTTGGGAAAAGGGAAAGCTGCTCTGGAAGTGCTCGACAGTTTTGAGAGTTTGGGCTGCGTTCCTAATGCCGAGTCGTACTTTTTTACCGTAGAAGCGCTGTGCAGGCGCCTTTCTTACGATTGGGCTTGGCCAATCTGCAAGAAAATGCTTGATGCTGGAAGCTTGCCTGAAAGTAATAGAGTTGGTAAGATCATATCATGGTTTTGTAAGGGAAACAAAGCAAAAGATGCCCATTCAGTTTACTTACTGGCAAAGGAAAAACGTCTGAACCTACCTCAGTCTTCTGTGAATTTCTTGATTAGTTCTCTCTGTCGAGACGACGACACTGTTGAATTGGCTCTGGAAATGTTGAATGATTTCACGAAGGAGGAGCGGAAACATGCCATTAAGCCATACATGGTGGTCATCCGCAGTTTGTGCAGGAACAAAAATGCAAGCAAAGCAAGAACTCTACTTCTAAAGATGATTGCTGAAGGACCACCTCCAGGAAATGCAGCTTTCAACACTGTTATTAATGGATATTCGAAAGCTGGTGATTTAGAGGAGGCAATGGAACTGATAAAACTGATGGAGAGTAGAGGGCTAAAGCCGGATGTTTACAGTTACACCGTCGTTATAAGTGGTTACGCAAATGGCGGTCAAATGAAGGAGGCATACAAAGTCTTGGGGGAGGCAAAGAAGAAGCACACTAAATTATGTGCTGTAACCTACCACACACTTATACGCAGTCACTGCAAACTTGAAGAGTACGACGCTGCGTTGAAGTTACTGAGTGAGATGAAAGACTTCGGAGTGCAGCCGAACGCAGATGAGTACAACAAGTTGATCCAATCTCTTTGCTTGAAGGCTTTAGATTGGAGAACTGCAACGAAGTTGCTTGAAGAAATGGAGGCAAATGGTTTGCATCTTAACGGCATTACCAGGGGTCTTATACGAGCAGTTCAGGATCTGGAAGAGGAAGAATTAAGCACTGCGGCTTAAGCACAACAAAATGGAGGCTCTTCCAGTATTTCGACCAAATGGAAGCCTATTCTAGTATTTCTCCTTCACGCGTAATACCTGTTTTTTTCTGGGTGATATTAGATGATATTGCTAATAATCGGCACTGTCTTGTTCTATCCTGTTTCCAGTTATGTGAACGAAATTTTATATTTCAGAAGGAAAACCCAAACCCTTTAATTCTTCATCTTAGACATAATTCTTGCTCTTAGATTGAATAATCTTCTTGTAGAGAGATGAGACTGCATTATGTTTTGATCCAAGAGTATTTCCCGAGAATGGCTAGGTTGACAGTAGAGTTAAAAGAAAAAGCGGGTATTCTAAGCCTGATTCTTAATCAATCAGCTGGCAAATCAAGAGTATTTCTCGAGAATGGCTAGGTTGACAGTAGAGTTAAAAGAAAAGGTGAGTATTCTAAATCTGATTCTTAATCAATCAGCTGAGCTTTGCCATGACCTCCTCGATCAAAGGACACAGGGTGAATTTGACGTCCGTGGCAGATTCTACAATAACTTGCTCAAGTAAAAGCTGGGCTGTATATTGATTATGGAAAATGGAGTTCTTTGGATAGAAAATAGCGAGCGGTTGGAGTCTGGATATGTGATGTCTCCCACGTTGGTTGGGAGGAGAATAAATCACCATTTATAAGGGTGTGAAAACCTTCTTCTAGCCGATGCATTTTAAAACCTTGAGGAGAAGCCCGAAAGGGTAAGCCCAGAGAGGACAATATCTGCTAACGGGGGAAAGTCCAAAGAGGACAATATCTGCTAGCGGTGGATCTGGGACGTTATAGGATCAATAGGATCTCTCGATGAGAAACTGGAGTGCACTTTATTATTTGCCCTGATTAGTTGTCATGAGAAACAAATTTGATTGATATATGCTGATAATCGATCAAAATGGCAATCAATATTACTTTTCTTTTCCTTTTTCATCAAGTTCCTTGGCGAAGTAAGAAGCTGGCACAACCCAAATATGAAGCTAAAGAAAGAGAAGGGGCGAAGAATAAACGAAGATATATTAGTTCTCATAAATAATATACATATCGATATTGTGACAAAGGAGTGGGAAACCTTAAAATGACAGTTGATGAGGAAGAATGGTAAACTTAGAAAGAAACTATGTAATCAGGCCAAAATTAACTTGGTATCTTATTTTGGAACTAATGGTTACAGGAGAATTGACATTGCACAGACCACTAATTCTATTGCATTTCTGAGGGAACCATATATGTTATATATTCAACAGTCTACCGAATGTCACATTGGCATGGTGCACTTCTTTTGAGAGTGTCCCAACAAATGACAGCGACCACATTGTACAATCCTTTTCGGGCGTTTTAAATTTTCGACTCTTAGAACTTTCTTTTTCGGCCTTCCAGGTGGGCGACGAACTTTGGGAGGGCGTATTGTGATGTCAACCTTTGCCCCTCCTCCGCCCTCCGCTCCCTCGCCCGGTTCCTTCCACAGGCTCTTATCAGGGATTGGGAATATCATTTGTGAATAAGTTTGGCGAAAACTATCAACGGTGAAACATTGCTCAGCAAATACTTGAGCATTCTGCCCACAGGACATTAGAGCAGCTGCAGCATGAGCACAAGGCAGACCATATAGCTGCCAACGACGACAAGAGCACACACGACTGTGTATCTCCACAATATTTGTCCGCTCGGTTGAGACGATTTCAAACTCAACTTCATTTGCACGAAGTACTTGATAACAATGAGCATCTGCAATTGCCTCGGCAATTCGCTTCTCAGCAGAGGGTACGAGAATGGAGGTCCATCTCATTGCCATTTCACGCCGATCGTTAAACCAAGATGCCATCTCATTACGAATATGTTCCATCATC
Organism: Cucurbita moschata; assembly: GCF_002738365.1. Classification (NCBI taxonomy): domain Eukaryota; kingdom Viridiplantae; phylum Streptophyta; class Magnoliopsida; order Cucurbitales; family Cucurbitaceae; genus Cucurbita; species Cucurbita moschata. The sequence continues at coordinate 2,553,618 of NW_019268530.1, forward strand.
TGCACAATGGGGAGCTCGTGACACTCGAGTGCCCAATTATACAACAACTCTGTAACCCCCAAAGTAAAATGGCCATATCGCACACCTTCAAAATATGCTACAGCCCATAACTGGGGAGGGAAATGCTGAAACCACGTTATTACTTCTTGTGAGATCTCCACCATCTCCGCGATTTTGCTATCGAATTCAGCTGCAGTGAGAGCATAAACAGCATTCCAAAAAATATTGACCAACTTTGTGTTTTTAAATGTATCACGAAAATTTTCGCTTACATAGCGCAGACAGAATCCATGGAAGGCAGTCGGAAAATGGGTTTCGACTGCCTCCACAATGCCTCTTTGTCTTTCAGATAGTATTGTTAGTCTAGGCATGCTATCAGTATTTACCCCAAGAAGCTTGCGCAACTCTGACATGAACCACATCCAATTTTCATCACTCTCCACATCAACAACTGCAATGGCCAATGGGAACAATGAATCATCCGCATCAACAGCAGCAGCACACAGTAAGGCTCCCAAGTATTTTCCTTTCAGATGTGCTTTGTCAAGTTCAAGAAGTGGCCTACAGGCATTTATAAACCCATATATTGAAGCACGATACGAAATAAACAGGCGCTGGAAGCAATTTTCTTGTCCAATTGCAAAAACTGATGCAATGCTTCCAGGGTTTGTTTTCCTTACTTGTTCACAATAAGCAGGAAGAAGGCGATACCCTTCTTCAAAGGTTCCATGAAGTGCAGCCATGCTACGCTCTTTCCCACGCCAAGCTTGCATGTACGATACAGCGACTCCATGCTGATCACGAATATCCCGGAGAATTTCCTTGGGTTTGTACTGTGGATTATCTCTTACTTGTGCTGATACAGATCTGGCAACCCATCCCACAGAGGCTTGCTGATGATGAAGATTATGAACACCTTCACAAGTATGCTCACCATGTAGGGTTCTAACTGTAAAGGTTGGAACTCCAGGGCATTTTGCTACATGCACACGCCATGGGCAACCTTCCTTGGAACACTTGGCTATAAATCGACTACGATCAGATTTAACAATTCGAATATCAAAATGCAAGGCTATAGCAATATCTTTCAACATTCTCCGGCAGGTTTCAACATCGGGAAATTCTTGTCCAATAACCAGGGTGTGGTCTACTAGACTAAGTGCAGTTTCAGATACAACTAAAGAATGATCAGCCATTTATCAGAGCAAGACAGGCACCAGCATCACATAATAGTATAAGAAACTCTACTGTAGCACGCTGCCACCAAAAGGGGAAAGAAAGTAATGCATATTAGAGGGGAGGATACCATAATAAACAGCTGAGTTGAACAAAACAAACTGTCAACATCCTTTTTTTTAAACAAGAACTACTGGACAATATAACATTACAAACTACAGTCAATTACAGAAAGCCAGGTTGTTTTTGTTAAGAGAAACATCCGGACTCTACTTAATTATACAAATAATGGAAGTTTTCCAGCATTAGGTAAGTCAAATCTACTGCTTGACAATATTTTACATGATTAGAACATATGTAAAAAATTTATTAATTGATATTACAGTTCTAATATGAATGCACAAGGTGAGAATGTGGAGGATTCATGTAAAATAATGATGATCGTCCCAATGGTATCAAGCAGGTAAAAAAATCCATGCATCCGAAAGACAATTGTTTACCAACCTTTCAAATTCTTTATCTACCTCGTGGCCAATGTATCGAAACAATTAATAATTTCAAGTTAGTAAATTGACCCAAAAATGGGTTAACCAGTTGAACATCTTCAATTAGATGTTTAGTAAGATGCTCCCAAAGATCAAGATCTTCTACAGCAAGAGGTTGAGTTGTGAATGAAGATCGTTACCAGCAATGTAACAGATTCGGGCTCCAAAAAGAAAAGGAGGGCATGTAAAGGACCTGGTTTTGGAACATAAGCCTGTGTTTGGCATTTTCAAGAGAACAAGGTTGCTGTTGTTGATTACAATATTATAATGGAGTTGTGTAGCTCAATATTGAAGAACTTTGAGGGAAAACAGTGCTCTGGGCGGGAAGGAGCTAGAAGAGTCCACTACTAGCTAAATCGGCCATAGGAATCAAATGTTCATGTCCCAAAAAATGTCCAGATCTAAATTTTAAGAAGACAGCCACGTATATATGAATACAATATTAAAGTCTATGAATACTCCTTAATGAAACATGGAAACCGAGAAGTCTAAAGAAATAATTTAATAAATAAAGAAGTATTTTCACTATTCTTAAATAAGTTATAGGCCTTATTAGTAGCTGTAAGTTCATATTGGTATTCTTTTTGTTGATATATTTTTTTTACGTTTCATTGATATATATACGATAAATCAGAAATATCAATGAACACTTAATAATAGTGTCGAACACCAATTTAGAGATATATTGATGGATAAATTGACTAGTGAACAATCCATCCTTGTACATTCTTTTATACCTGGCAAAAGAATGTTCAGAAGAAAAAGGGCCTCCTTTCCAAATCTGTCCAAAGTCATCACTTTTTTTAAATGGAATTGAGGGACTCAATGATCTTGCTCTCGTCCAACAACCAATTTGATATTATCTTAAATCTTGGGTTGTGAGATTGGGGAATGAACATCTCTGGTGCCTATGCTTCAACCCATTGTTCTTTCCCCTGGTTTCAGAGATCAACTTTTATGGTCCTTCGAACCATTTGGGCGCTTCTCTTGTAAGTCCTATGTATTCACTTGATCTCCTTTTCGGCTCCATCCTCAGCTTGTTCTTTCTTCACCTCGTGCAAAATAAGAATCTCCAAGAAAATATTCAATTAATTGATTGGTTGGTTGCTTTGGGAATTGATTAATACCTCGGATGTTTTCAAAAATCTCCTTTTGAGCCTTTGGCTTAAAATAGTGTGTATTATGTAGTGAGGCTGAGGATATAAATCATTTACCATGCTTCTGTCCTTTTCCTACTAGAGTGTGTTGATGTTTTAGTAGGGATTCAAGTTAGCTTTCAAAGATTGAGCATTCACGTGGCGTTGAAGGAGACATTTTGGACTCTCTTTCTAGAGGACAAGGTCAAGTTCCCTGACAATTTATTTATTATTATGCAATTTTGTGATTTACTTGGCTGGAAAGGAAGATTTCATGAGAAAAACGTTTGCAGGAGGACTTGTGGAATCCAGCGTACTTTTTTTATTTTTATTGTACTTTATCTTTTGTTACAGGGTTCTTTTGTGTTATTTGGTCTTTTATATTCTTAATGAAAGTTAGAATTTAAATAATAAAAGGATACCTTTAAGTATTGAAGTGGATAAGGAACAAAAGATGTTTTGGGTTAAAAAGGTAGTTCTCAAACTTTGAGTGGGATTGAACTACAGCCATTACTAAATTAAACTCGCACAGTTTGGATTGCAATTGTGGAAGCCTACAGAATTGAAGCGGATAGGAAAGGTAGGCAGGGGATACTCCATCCCATGAGAATAAGTCAATAATCAAATGGAAATATAAGCTGGAAGTTGATGAGTTATGCAATGTGAAAGGACAGAAAGAAGTGAGAGACCTCATAAAGGTGGTGATGGACTGTCTTATAGAAGGTAGGCAAGGCCTTAATCCTTCCTTCAAATATTGGTGAACCGTCTCAGTATCTTTTAAAAAATGAATAACCGAACTTTTATGGAGAAAAAAAATAAAAGAATACACCGACATACACAAATGAAGCCCACATAAAAGGGAGTCAATCAAGAGAGCTTCAATGAAGTAAAATACAACCTTGTGAATAATTACAAAAAGACCCTTTCACTGAAGCCCAAAGAGAAAATAGTCTTATAAGATCTCTCTCACCCTTGAAGATTCCATTTTCATTTACCAAACATAGAATCTAGGAGGTTATCCCATGTATCGAGCAGAGAACTTAAAGGGGTTTAAATGTTGGCAAAAATTCCTACACATTCATCACTTAATTTGTCAGACACCATCCTCATCTCCTCCCATGGGAACCAAACGACATCCCTTCACCACTATCAAGCACTTCAAGGAAGCATTAGATCTAATAAAAACCATAAAAATTTCAATTTATGGGCATCCATTGCAAATTATCTTTAGTTCTTAGTATGCTCGTGTAATGAGCATTGGTGGCCTAGTTCTTACTTTTGGGACTCTCCAAATGGAAGCTATCGATCTACATCTTCTTGGGCACCTAATGTCTAGGAAATTGGGGTCATGGCCCAGTTCTTACCAGGCAATGAAGATAAAGAAGCATGTATTTGCCTGAACAAGGTGAAGAGGCTCCCCTCAGCATTATGGGTTAACATAGAACAAAGCCATCCGGCAAAGTAAAATTTGGAGACTCCATGTGAAGAAAGGTAGAAACAAAGATGATCCATGTAGAGAAAGAAACAAATATCAGATTCTAGGCAGAGAAAGTCAGAAACAAAGATGCCCTTGGAGAAAGACCATTGTGGCCTAACCTTCAGGCCATTAAACTGAATGAGGCCATTACAGCCCAACCAAATATATTTCTTTTCAAATATGGTAGTTCATAGCAACTGAAATGCACAAATGGTGAGTGCCTTTTCTAAGAAGCTTGTTAGGATATCACCCAGGCAGTGGGAATGCGCTTCATAAAGAACCCTGTTATACCCATTTGTAAGTTTTTTTTTTTTTTTCCCCTAACAAGAAATGAAATGATTCACAGCAGAAATGCAAAGAAAAAAGACAAATGAGAACATTGTAATCGCAAAACCATGTGTATCTCCTTTATCTTGGGGCCTCATTCCCCTCTTTCATGTAGTAAAATTGCTTGTTGGCTTCACCTTGGTAATGATTCTCTCTCTTCTCTCTCTCATCTCTCGCCCCCAACAATCCATTGCCAGCTACCATGGATTATGTAATCAAGACCATCAACAACAGAGATGAGTATTCACTTCCCGAGTGGTCACTCATCAGAGAAAAACCCAGAAGGAGGGCCAAGAGGGAGTGTGTTGTCAGGAAGCTACAGCCAACCCTAAGAAGACATAGATTCTGAAAAAAAAAAAAAAAAAAAGAAGAAGAAGAAGAAAAGACTATGACATGGTACATGAGAGCTTTCTTCTTTTATGGTTGGTCATCCTTTCACAAGGGAGAAAAAAACTCTATGACCGAACTTTATTAGAACTTTCGTATGGTCCCTGTGTCTTCAAGGACAGAGAGAAATGCTTTGACATCTTTGATTTCTTATCTTTACTGGGCCTCTCAAGGTGTAAAAATTAACATATTTTCATAGTCATAGCTTATCTTCTTTTTATGTGGCTGTTTAGTTAAAGTGCTACTTGCTCTACTTTGGGAAGTCTGGAACAAAAGAAAGTCTACACCCTTCCAGACAAGCTGTGGGGACGATGAGACATTGAGACCTATGACATGTTTAAGGTTACTTTATGAAGTGTTTTTTCTCTGAACCTTTTTAAATATGGGGGTTTATTTTAGGACGAAATTTATGAAATCCCTATGGCTATCTTTTTAAGTATATGCCTCATCTCCCTTTTGTTTTATGTGCCATTTTCTTCATAGCCATGGTATTTTTCCAGTAAAAAAGAAACAAATACGTTTCCAAACCAAGCATCAAACTGGTTCTAACAGCCTTCAACAAGTTCACAAAGGACAATACAAGTTGATTAGGATTAGAGTTTATATAGCTACCCTTTGTATTATAGCCTTTCTATCAGTCTCAGTTAAAAAAATTTGCCCCTTCAGGACCTCCGTGTATGATGTGTTCTCTATTACAGAAACAGTTCTCAGCAGCTTCAGCACTAATCATGAATTTCAGCCCCTCAGTTATATACTACAAATATCATTGCCCAACCATGAATATTCACAAAAACCCAACTACTATATGCTGGTCTTTTTCCCTACAAGAAGGAAACGGACATAAATTTCAAGGAAAAAGGGCAAACAAATGCATGGGGTCTGGTGGAAATATGTCACCACTGCCTCCAGGTAAAGGATTCTAAGAGTACCATTTGCTTGAAGCTAGTGTGAGATAAGTAGAAGATCACCAGAAAAGGGACTACAAAGCGGAATTATTTCAACTTCTATTTGTAGCAATAAGATGCAAAAATAGGGAAGATTTTATCATCGGCTACCCTATATGCGAACAGCCCTCATTTAAGACAAACACACAAATTACTCAATGATGATACAATGCAATAATTCTCTGTTAGAGAGTCCAGAGAGATGTTAAAAATGGTCTATTTTACTTTTCCTATCATTCAAACAGAATCCAAAATGCAAAATCCACAAAGTGAAGTAAAATAGAACTTACCTAAAAGCTAAGGTAGTTGATTTGCGCGCAGAATCCAACACCTTCTAAGAAACGCGATAGTAGTCTTATGTCTTCAAATATCAAAATGTATTTTTAAGATAGCAACACTGTAAAATAAAATCAACAATTAATTTCAAGCAAGGAAGTGGATCGAGGAAAGAATTTGGGTTCTCCGATAGAAAATTTACAGATGATAGAAGAAAAGAATTGAAACACTAATCAATGTCAGTTGGTAAAAAGAAAACAGAAGAAAATTCGAGATAGGAAGAGAGATACCTGAGAATAAGGAGGAGGAAGAGAATTGATGAAGCGGCGGCGGTGGCGACGGCGATGAGGCGACGGCGACAAGAGAGAAGTGGTGAGAGAAGGGCGTAGTGGAAGAGTACAGTCGAGAAGAGAAGGGTATGGTGTGAATTAGTTAGGCATTAGAGGGCATATGCGTCATTTCATATATACTAAAGTCAAGGGAATTGTGACATTTATATATTCAAATATTTATAGAAGGATTGGAATGATAAATACAAACAATATAATATATATAAAATATAAAACATATTTAATATATTTTGTAGTAGAAATTAACTAAAATATTTTAGAATAAATTATTATATGATAATTATAATTATTCTCGCTCTTACTTTAAATTAAATTATAGTACTCGCTTGCCATAAAATTTGAGGTGTAGATGGAGGAAATTTTTTTTGTTTCCATTTAAATCTCATATTTTAATGCGTAACGTCGCTGAATTTTCCATTTATTATTGTGAGAATCGTGTCGAAATTTCATCCATTATTTATCAGGTAACTTTATTTAATTATATATATTCATTTAAAAAGAATTTAAGGAATAATTTCTAATTTTCAATAATATTTTATAATATATATATATATATATATATATATATATATATATATATATATATATAAAGTTGAATGTAATTTCTAAAAACTAAAATTTATAATTAATATAGTTTTCTGAAGTAAATAAATATATATATATATATATATATTTATGAGATAGGGCGAGGTTAAGCTAATGAAGAGAAATTAGTCTCGGCCTCCTTTTCTCATTTTCGGTTTAAACTAAGATTCTTTGTTCGTGTCAGAGTGGGTTTTCGTGGGAGCCTTAATTAGCTGATTAAATAGACATCTCTACATAAAATGTGTTCTCGATCAAAAGTTACAAGGTATATAATCATTCTGATTTGGATTAGGGTTCAAAATTCATATTCGACATCCAATAGCCTCGACATTTCTTTGCATCCCTGATGACCTAGTCACACACGCTCCGAGTGTGAGAATTGTACTCACCGACTAACACAAGTCATTTCAACATGTTTTGTCTTTATTCACATGTTTTCTAAGAAAACTCTCGGGACGCCATCTAACATAGAATTGCTTTAAGCAAATCATGCTTAACTTTGAAGTTTCTATGATCGAGTAATTCTTTTAAACCTTTCTTAGTTATCCTATACTTAAGATTGCTCTCATTCGAATGTGTTCCCGGTTCATTCATGTACTCCTTTGATATGCAATAAACAATGTTAAAATTAACATAACTATGATTGGTATGACTCAATCACGATGAGACTATCTCATACATAACGTTGCTCATTATACTTGCATTGAAAAGCTGCCTTACTTAATCTTCCTAATGTTAAAATTCAGTTATTTATTAATTGACATCATTTAACAGACTAAAGCGTCAATAGAGAACTACGCACAAGATTTATTAACGTCCATTCTAACACAACAATGTATTAATGATCTTGATGTACCTCGTAGTCATCATAAAACTCGTCTGAGAAGACGACTGATTTAATTGTGTGCAAGAAAAATTAAATTATTTTCATCTAAATGGCGGGATCATTTGTAAAAATTTAAAGTTTAAAAAATTATTTAGTCAATACATTACATCTTCCCATTGACACGAGTATAAAGTTGTCTACCACATACACGGTTTGCTATATGTAATATGCAATATATATAACTAGCTCATTGATCGTACAAATTTTTCTATTTCTAACGACATTATTCTTGAAATTAATTCAATTAATTTAAAAAACCAGTGAGAATATTTGTATAATCCACCACATCTGAATAATACGTAAATAGAAATAAATAGTGAGAATATTTGTATAATCCACCACACGTGAATACGTAAATAGAAATAAATAGAAATAACAGTATACGTAAAGATACCTCTATTAAGAAAGCAAATATCTAGATATTTATCTTATAATAAACATCTGAATAATACGTAAATAGAAATAAATAGTGAGAATATTTGTATAATCCACCACACGTGAATACGTAAATAGAAATAAATAGAAATAAATAGAAATAAATAGAAATAACAGTATACATAAAAACACCTCTATTAAAAAAGCAAATATCTAGATATTTATCTTATAATAAACATCTGAATAATACGTAAATAGAAATAAATAGTGAGAATATTTGTATAATCCACCACACGTGAATACGTAAATAGAAATAAATAGAAATAAATAGAAATAACAGTATACGTAAAAACACCTCTATTAAAAAAGCAAATATCTAGATATTTATCTTATAATAAACATCTGAATAATACGTAAATAGAAATAAATAGTGAGAATATTTGTATAATCCACCACACGTGAATACGTAAATAGAAATAAATAGAAATAAATAGAAATAAATAGAAATAAATAGAAATAACAGTATACGTAAAAACACCTCTATTAAAAAAGCAAATATCTAGATATTTATCTTATAATAAACATCTGAATAATACGTAAATAGAAATAAATAGTGAGAATATTTGTATAATCCACCACACGTGAATACGTAAATAGAAATAAATAGAAATAAATAGAAATAAATAGAAATAACAGTATACGTGAAAACACCTCTATTAAAAAAGCAAATATCTAGATATTTATCTTATAATAAACATCTGAATAATACGTAAATAGAAATAAATAGTGAGAATATTTGTATAATCCACCACACGTGAATACGTAAATAGAAATAAATAGAAATAAATAGAAATAAATAGAAATAACAGTATACGTAAAAACACCTCTATTAAAAAAGCAAATATCTAGATATTTATCTTATAATAAACATCTGAATAATACGTAAATAGAAATAAATAGTGAGAATATTTGTATAATCCACCACACGTGAATACGTAAATAGAAATAAATAGAAATAACAGCGTAAAGATACCTCTATTAAGAAAGCAAATATCTAGATATTTATCTTATAATAAAGATATACGTGGTCAGACTATTCATATATAGCCTCTCAAAATTCAAAGACAAGCTCTCAAAAATTTACACTGTGAAATGATGTTCTTCTATAATTAGGTCTTCAAGTCTTTTGGCCTGATTTCAATTCCCTGTATAAGCAAACCGCTCTTCCAATGCCCACCCTTGACCTCCAACACGCTCATCTCCAGCTCCCCATTGACCCCCCCATCATGGAAGAACACACCAAGCTGAACCTCCAGCCACCCGTCCTCCCTCTCCTTCGGGACGACGCGGTGACTGCAGTCCTCGGCTGGGGCATTGTTCCTGGTGGTTTCATGGGGGGGCATAGCTACCTGTGTGCCGATTGTGACGCATCGTCTGTTAAGGTTGAAAAGGCCGATCCCCCTCGACACAATTGGGTGGCGCTGTCGCCATTCACTATCTACGTTGTCTAAATAAACTGTTTGCTTGGTTGCTTCGGACCCGACAAGGCCGACTCCAACCTCGACGGGCTGGCGTTGGAAGCCGTCCGAGGATGTTAGCTTGAACACCATATAGGCTGCATATAATGTGCCTGGTGATAGCATTTCTGTATCTATCTTGCCCCTGATCTCAAGCCAACATACGCTCAGCAGCTCTGCTAGCTCCACAAACCTGTTCATCATCACAATTCATCATCAAATAATGCCTCGATACTCATACTCTTATGAACTAAAAGTGATTCTAAACAACTTATGAACTAAGGAATGGTGGATTGACCTTGATTCAGGATCAGAAGTCCATCTCCAATACCTTGGAGCATCGCCCCAGACAATGAAGAGCTCTCTTGGAGCGATCATGAAGCATTTCTTCCCTGTTTTTTTATCCAGTGAGAAGCTCTGAAATTCAATTAAAGAACGCCAAAATTAGGGATTAGTTCATTTTTTAAAGTGAAAAGTGGATTGAATCCAAAAGAAAAAGTGATCCCTTTATGAACAGTTCCAATTTCTACTCTAAATTAAGACAAAAAGTCAACCAAGATTACAAAAAAGTGCTCTATCAATTTAAAACAGAAGCGTAACGAGAACAATTCATGAATAATTTGAAATCGCGCTTTTCAAAACCTAAATATTTCAAAATTTCTTCACAATTTCCCTAAATTTGAAATCGCGCTTTTCAAAACCTAAATATTTCAAAATTTCTTCACAATTTCCCTAAATCTGAAATCACGCTTTTCAAAACCTAAATATTTCAAAATTTCTTCACAATTTCCCTAAATTATCGCAGGATGATGAGCGTGGATGAATCAAATAATGGCAGTCTCATTTCAATCCGACCAGATAATTAAACTAGAATTTGTAGCGGTGCAATTTTTACCTTAGCGCCGCCGTGGATTAGAACAGGGACGCGGCAGAGATGGAAATAGAGCTCTTTCTTGGAAGCAAAAGGAGGAAAAACCTTCGAAACAGCTTCCGAAATTTCCTCGCCATATTCCAGCGGGAGAAAACGTTCCCAAACGGCGTCAGCTTCAGCGGCGGATCGGAAAGTGGAGGAGACGGAAGCAGAGCGGCACACATCTTGAGGAGAAGTGAAGGAGAGTATGTGAGCGATGCAGCCTTCAGGAAGCGCCGAAAAGTCAACCGCCCCACCGTACCAAATTCCGCCGCCGTCCGCGGCGGCTTTTCCCTTATCCTTGCCCTTTCCCTTTCCCTTTCCCATTGCGAGGATTGAATTGTGCTTGTGGTGGCGCGTCGGTGGAAGAAATGAGAAGGGAATTCAAGATTTTATAGAGAATCAGAGAGGACAAGAGGAAGCTTAGCGGTTAAGGTTGGAGCATTTATTGAAGAATTCATCGGTTCTTCCCTGTCTGCTTCTACTTTCCCAACCATCACTCTCTCTCTCCTAATAAATTATTAAATTCTCCGCCATTACAACGCCACCTCCATCAATTCAATCCAATTCGTATATATTTTAAGTTAATAATAACTTACTCTAAAATTAGTTCGGATTGAATTGAAGCCATATATTTATTAGATGGATCAATTCAATCTCCACAAATTCTCCATTAGATTACGGAGTTGAATTTAATACACTCATTTTATTTTTAATTATTTATTCTCGTAACTAAATGATAAAGAAAGAAATGTACGGATATCTAAAATAGAGTGACGTGTGGTCACTCGGAAAGATGCATTCTTACTTTGGTACGACTAAGATGAGACATTAGTTGTCGGATTGCTCGTTTAGTTGTTCTATCGAAGCTTTTTATTTGGGGTCATGGTTTGCCCTTATTTTCTGCGATTACAGCTAATGTCAACCAACTTTATGATATAGATGAAAAAAAAAAATGCAAAAGAGAATAGCAAAGATTTTCCCGAGATTTTTTACTTTTAGGGTTACATATTCAATCGAACACACTGACTAAATCATCTGTTCATTTTATGAATAAAAAAATTATATTTGTTACAATCGCACTTTGATGGCAGTGGATTTGCGATTGTGCGACACTCATTTCCCGCAACAAGTGAGTTAAGCCTATTTGTTCTTGCATCGCCTACAGCCAAACGACGTATGCTCGAGGCTTTGGCCCCGGTTCAAGAAGAAAATTTTAAAAAACGGGGCAGAGAGTTTTGAAAACTTTGAGAAATTGAAATTAGTGTTACATGGTCGCTTACGACATATAACTTAAGGTAGGGAGAAGTTGACCCATTTTAGATTTTTAAAAAATATTTTGAAATTAAAAATCTTAATTTAAGGTTTAAAAATAAATAATTTATATTTATTTAAAAAATTAAAATAAATAATGGTTGAGAATTTTATGGTAAATAAATGAAAAAATTATATGATATGGTAACGTAAAATTATTATTATTTTTTTTTGTGAATATTATTAAATTTTATAAAATAAAAAAATGGAAACAATTGTATAATTTTAAAAGAATTATGTGAACACATGCTGTCTTCTAACGCATTTATTGACCATATCAATGCCGACAAATTCCATAACCTGAATATAATATATAGTTTTATATTAATATAATATAATATATAGTTTTATATCAATTAATATAATATATAGTTTTATATCAATTATTTTATTACTTGGGAATTTGTGACATATTTTTATGTATGGTTTATACATAGAATGCAGAGCACAATTAAATTAAGGTAAATAAATTCGTAATTTAACATTTATTTTATTTTTCACGTTTTCTCAAAGGAAATAAAAGAAAATAAAAAGAAAACAAAACACTTATTGTTTATTATTTAATTTAGAATCTAAAATAATGTAAACTTCTTTTTTAAAAATAATAATAATAAATAAATAAATAAAATAATAATAATATCGTATAAATAGCTTCCAAAAATATAATTCTCGTTAGATAACTATTTAATTTTTTAAAATTAATTCCATAAATACTGCTCCATTTAGTAATTAAGCCCATATTTGAAAATTTAAAAAATTTAAATAGTTAGTTCAAACATTAATTTAGATTCGTAATTCGACACTTAATGACTTTGACACTCTCCGTCCTATGCTCATAATTCAAATGAAGATTCGAAATCTCGATACCTAACGACTTAAAAATCCGCTGTAACATAATTATGTTACTTATGTTAAAAATGAAAAATAGAATTGAGATACAAGCTACTAACTAATACTTACCGATAAAGAAAATACAAACTAATTAAATACTGAAAAATCCTCAAATGTCGAACAAAGGATTCCAAAAGAAAGGGAGTCAAGCCTCCTCAAAAAATGACTAAGACTTTAAAGGAGTTAGTCTCGATTAAGGGGAGGCGTACTTTGTCCGAGAGGAGGTGTTGGATGATGAAAGTCCCACATCGACTAATTTAGAGAACGATCATTGGTTTATAAAAAAAGAACACTCTTTCCATTTGGGTGAGGCCTTTTGGGAAGCTCAAAGCAAAGCCATGAGAGCTTATCGTGACACATCGTCTTTACAAATCATCCCATTAAAATTTGAAAAAAAAAAAAAAATATATATATATATTGATTTGTTTAAGTCACATTGAACGCACATGTTTAAAAAAGCAAATTTTTATGGGTAATAATAGTAATTTAATAAAATGGGTTTGATTTTAGGAAAAGAAAAAGAGAGGAAAAAAAAAAGGTATTCCTTTTTGAGTCGGAGTCCATCTCATAAAGACATAAAAGGAAGGGCAGTTGGTTCAAGCTGACCAATTTTTTAGTTTTTTTTTCTTATTTTACAATTATTATTATTTTTTTCCCCTTTTTCATTTTAATAATTTTGATTTTTTAGAGCTTTCTTATGATAAAAGCACGGATCCCCTTTACTTATACCTATCTCGATTCTTAATAACAAAGTTTTCAATTTCTTAATACACTATGGTAGACGAACACGACTCTCCGTAATGGTATGATATTTATTTGTAATGAATTTTTAATCTCTATTATTAATTTATTATTAAATATTTATAAAAATATGTTGGAAGTCATTTATTGCATATAAATTATTATTATTTAGTTTCCATAAAAATTATTAAAATTTTAATTTTACAAATATATGGATAAAATTCTAATATTAAAAAATAGATATTGAAATTTAGGGAGTTAAAAATGACACTATTTCAGAACATTTTAGCCATTGTTGGTGATGAATCATACACTTGATCCAATATGAAATGGTAGACGTAAGCATGTAAAGGTGGATATGACTAGTTGTCACATATAAATCTCTCAGCCCTCGTTTTCTTTTGAACTGGGGGCTAGTCAAAATCTCTCGACCCTCGTTTTCTAAACTTTGTTCTTGAACTAGGGCTTGAGGCTGAGCATACATCGCTTGGCCGGCCATAGACAGACGTAAGAAAGAATGAAGTGACTTAACTCACTTCTTGTTGGGAAGTGAGTGTAAGCCCGCTACTATCAAAAGTGTAATTGTGACAGTCAAGGAGAGGAATAAACTGATACCACATTTACATGAGAGTGATCCTAACTAAGAATGATTGGTGGTTTGATCACAAATAACTTTACACGATAATGAGAGTGATCCTAACCAAAGATGACCATAATAAGAAGTCATTTTCCGATGTAATTGAAGGCAAAGAGGGAAGATTTCGAGAAACTCAGTCAATTATTTAGGACGTTCTGTGATGATGTGGATTGCCTCGCGAAATCGACATTTTTACTTCACCTAGAGCAATTCTAGAAAGAATTATGTTGGTTTATCGACATAGTTTTCACTTTTAGTAACGAAAAGTAAAGTAACATAGCGAACACTTTCGAACGAGAGTTCTATCAAAATTGTCAGACCGACCTAAAAGTTTCATTAAGAATCAAAATTAAAACAATACCATACTCTTCCTCTCCTCTCCTTATTGCAATAACCTTAAATTCTACAAAAAAAAAAATTCAGACAACCTTGCCATAGAGCTCGACATTGGAAGGATGATGATGGCCAATGACAGCATCGTCCGGAATGAACTTCCCCCAAAACCAATGAGCCTTCCACGCACCGTTCATTTCCTCAATTGGGACATTCTTTGTCTCAGGCAAGAAGAAGTGTATGAAAACGGTCATAACCGCCACAAACCCTGCAAAGAAGAAGAACAGACCAAACTTCATGTGGCAAAGCATTGACAAGAACAGTTGACCTATGAAGAAAGTCAACAACATATTGACCGACACGTTGATTGCTTGACCCGCCGACCGAATCTCGAGCGGGCAGATCTCACTTGGCACCAACCATCCTAACGGCCCCCACGACCACGCGAACCCTGCCACGTAGACACAGATTAGAAACAGTAAGATATCAGCCTCTTTTCCTCCCGACATTGATCCTTCACCGTTGACTCCAAAATTCTTCCATATCATCAATCCCACAGCAATCTGGGAAATGAACATCTGTATACCTCCTTCCAGGAACAAAAACTTCCGACCGAACCTGTCCACCGTCACGATCGATACGATCGTCGCCACGACATTGACTGCGCCCGAGATCACCGCAGACATGAGCGATGCGCTGTCGCCGAACCCGAGAGTTTTATAGAGAACCGGCGCGTAGAATGTAATGACATTGATTCCTGTGAGCTGCTGGAAGAATGGGATGAACATGCATATCACAAGCTGAGGCCTGTATCTTGGCTGCATGATGTTCTTCCAAGGGTGTTGCACTTTCTTTGCAGCCTCGCATGCATCCACAAGGTCTTGAAATTCCTCGTCCACATCATCCAAACCTCTAATCTTTTTCAACATCTGCTTCGCCTTCTCCGTGTTGCCTCGCTCGAGGATCGAGTTGGGGGTGTCGGGTAGGAACAGCGCGCCAACGCTCATCATGATTGCTGGCACGGCTGCAAGAGCTAAGGACAGCCTCCATCCCCATCCGCCTTTGATCTGTGCTGTTCCGTAGTTGATTAGATTTGCCACAAAGATCCCTATGGTAATGGCCATTTGGAAGCCGATGTTTAGAGCTCCTCTGATTTTTGCGGGTGCCATTTCCGAAAGGTAAACTGGAACCGACTGCGTTCGAAGATATGATGGGTTAGACATTGATAAGACGCAGGGCTATCGTATCTATGATGGGTTAGACATTGGTTAGTTCCAGAGCCATCCAGAGCCATCGTATCTATGATGGGTTAGACATTGGTTAGTTCCAGAGCCATCGTATCTATGATGAGTTAGACATTGGTTAGTTCCAGAGCCATCCAGAGCCATCATATCTATGATGGGTTAGACATTGGTTAGTTCCAGAGCCATCGTATCTATGATGGGTTAGACATTGGTTAGTTCCAGAGCCATCGTATCTATGATGGGTTAGACATTGGTTAGTTCCAGAGCCATCGTATCTATGATGGGTTAGACATCGGTTAGTTCCAGAGCCATCCAGAGCCATCGTATCTATGATGGGTTAGACATCGGTTAGTTCCAGAGCCATCGTATCTATGATGGGTTAGACATCGGTTAGTTCCAGAGCCATCGTATCTATGATGGGTCAGACACTGACTAGTACCAGAGCCATCGTATCTATGATGGGTCAGACACTGACTAGTACCAGAGCCATCGTACCTATGATGGGTCAGACACTGACTAGTACCAGAGCCATCGTATCTATGATGGGTTAGACATCGGTTAGTTCCAGAGCCATCCAGAGCCATCGTATCTATGATGGGTTAGACATCGGTTAGTTCCAGAGCCATCCAGAGCCATCGTATCTATGATGGGTTAGACATCGGTTAGTTCCAGAGCCATCGTATCTATGATGGGTTAGACATCGGTTAGTTCCAGAGCCATCGTATCTATGATGGGTCAGACACTGACTAGTTCCAGAGCCATCGTATCTATGATGGGTCAGACACTGACTAGTACCAGAGCCATCGTACCTATGATGGGTCAGACACTGACTAGTACCAGAGCCATCGTACCTATGATGGGTCAGACACTGACTAGTACCAGAGCCATCGTACCTATGACGGGTCAGACACCGACTAGTACCAGAGCCATCGTACCTATGACGGGTCAGACACCGACTAGTACCAGAGCCATCGTACCTATGATGGGTCAGACACTGACTAGTACCAGAGCCATCGTACCTATGATGGGTCAGACACTGACTAGTACCAGAGCCATCGTACCTATGATGGGTCAGACACCGACTAGTACCAGAGCCATCGTACCTATGACGGGTCAGACACCGACTAGTACCAGAGCCATCGTACCTATGACGGGTCAGACACCGACTAGTACCAGAGCTATCGTATCTATGATGGGTTAGACATTGATTAGTATCGTATCTATTATTTCTTGTAGTGATGTTAACCTGATTGGCAAAGCCGACGCCGAATCCGAGTAGCAATCTACCGATGATTAGCATTTCGACGTTGACAGCAGCTCCGTTTAAGATTGAGCCCAACAAGAAGACTAAGCCTCCAACCAGCATTGACATTTTTCTTCCAAAAGCCCTGGTTACGGTTGATGCAAAGAAAGAGGCAAATAATGCAGCCAAGTATAGTGAAGATGTGAACAATGTTAGGAGCTGGCTGTCAAACTTGCAGTACTGGTTCCCTCCTGCCGCCTTTTCTTGTTGTTCATACACTGATGGGAAGAATTGCTTCAGGAAAGTTTCCATTGAAGTCACCCCTCCTGGAAACAAACAAAGCTATCAATCACATCATTATGGTGATTTAGAAAGGTTTATTGCTCGGACCCATTTGATATCTTGAGATCACATTCACATCTATTGACACGGTGACGCTCGACATGAACAATAGCCATAGTTCTATAGTAATTTAGAAAGATCTATTGAGAATCCACCTAATATCTCGTGACACGATGACGCTTGACATAAACAAAACATTATGGTGATTTAGAAAGATGTATTGTTCTAACCCACCTGATATCTCGAGATCATAGTCACATCTATTGATACGATGACGCTTGAGATGAACAATATTTATATCATCATGATGATTTATATAGATGTATTGCTCTAACCCACCTGATATCCCGAGACCATATTCACATCTACTGACATAATAACGCTCAACATGAACAATATCCATAGTACTGTAGCAATTTAGAAAGATCTATTGAGAACCCACCAGATATCCCGAGACCATATTCACATCTACTAACATAATAACGCTCAACATGGACAATATCTATAGTACTATAGCAATTTAGAAAGATCTATTGAGAATCCACTAGATATCCCGAGACCATATTCACATCTACTAACATAATAACGCTCAACATGAACAATATCCATAGTAATACTCTAGCAATTTAGATAGATCTATTGAGAACCCACCTGATATTCTGAGATCATATGCATATCTACTGACACGATGAGACTTGACATAATATCTTGAGATCATATTCACATCTATTGATATGATACACTTCACATGAACAATATTCATATCATCACGATGATTCAGAAAGATCTACTACTCGAACCCACTTGATTTCTACTCACATCTACAGAGACGATGGCGCTCAACATGAACAACATTGATATCATTACAGTGACTTAGAAAGATCTATTGCTCTAACCCACCTGATATTCCGAGATCATATTCACATCTACTAATACAAACAATATTCATAGTACTACCGAGATTTAGAAAAAAGATATATTATTATAACCAACCTGATATTCCGAGATCGTATCCAAAGATGAGACCGCCCATGGCTGCAACCATACAAGTGATAATAACAAAAGCATTGACACCTCCCTCATAGACCTTACCACCGGACTGAGAAACAAACCCACCTCCGGCCATCTTTTGTTTTCTTTTTCTATTATATCTCTCAGCTGAATGTTTGTTTTTATATATATAAATATATATTTTATTTATTTTTTTTGGTTTTTGTATGAACAGACACAATTTGGATGAAGAGTTATTATTAAGGTTTATATATTAGGGCTCATAATGGCTCATCAGCTCTGTCAAAATCTGTGGATTTGGTAACAACTTTTGCTGTAATTAAGGCTGTTGACTGGGTTGCTTAGTTGCTTACTCTCATTTTGATTGGCTCTTAATTTTTTAATTTACCAACCTTCATGGCTGATCTTTTGAAACTGTTTTTTAAGGCCATAATTTTTTCATCCCTTTCCATAATAAAAAGGAAATTAATAGTCCTCATCTTTATATTTAATGACATTTAGAGTGTTGATTAGGAAACTTAATTAATGCACTCAAATCTGACCTAAAACATTACAAATGTAGGTTGGGTAGAGTTGAATTGGGTTCAGTTGGTCGGGTTGACTTGACGGGTTCAGTTGGTCGGGTTGGTCGAGTTGACTTGACCAAAAAAGCTCTAGCATGCAAAGTGTCATTGTCATGCATGTCCAAGGCGTGTTGTCTATGGAGATTGACTTGACCAAAAAAGCTCTAGCATGCAAAGTGTTACTATCATGCGTGTTGTCTAGATGTCCTGGTTGACAGATGTCCTGGTCTTACTTGTCCAGGTTGTGTTGTCTTGGCTGCATGACAGATATCTTACTTGTCCAGGTTGTGTTGTCTTACTTGTCCAGGTTGTGTTGTCTTGGCTGCATGACAGATATCTTACTTGTCCAGGTTGTGTTGTCTTACTTGTCCAGGTTGTGTTGTCTTGGCTGCATGACAGATATCTTACTTGTCCAGGTTGTGTTGTCTTACTTGTCCAGGTTGTGTTGTCTTGGCTGCATGACAGATATCTTACTTGTCCAGGTTGTGTTGTCTTACTTGTCCAGGTTGTGTTGTCTTGGCTGCATGACAGATATCTTACTTGTCCAGGTTGTGTTGTCTTACTTGTCCAGGTTGTGTTGTCTTGGCTGCATGACAGATATCTTACTTGTCCAGGTTGTGTTGTCTTACTTGTCCAGGTTGTGTTGTCTTGGCTGCATGACAGATATCTTACTTGTCCAGGTTGTGTTGTCTTACTTGTCCAGGTTGTGTTGTCTTGGCTGCATGACAGATATCTTACTTGTCCAGGTTGTGTTGTCTTACTTGTCCAGGTTGTGTTGTCTTGGCTGCATGACAGATATCTTACTTGTCCAGGTTGTGTTGTCTTACTTGTCCAGGTTGTGTTGTCTTGGCTGCATGACAGATATCTTACTTGTCCAGGTTGTGTTGTCTTACTTGTCCAGGTTGTGTTGTCTTGGCTGCATGACAGATATCTTACTTGTCCAGGTTGTGTTGTCTTACTTGTCCAGGTTGTGTTGTCTTGGCTGCATGACAGATATCTTACTTGTCCAGGTTGTGTTGTCTTACTTGTCCAGGTTGTGTTGTCTTGGCTGCATGACAGATATCTTACTTGTCCAGGTTGTGTTGTCTTGGTTGCATGATAGATATCCTGGTCTTACTTGTCCAGAGTTGTGTTTGTCTATGGTTGCATGCTTGTTCCAGTCGAGGGTTGTGTTGTCTATGGTTGCATGCCTGTTCTAAACCATTTTTACGTGCTTTCATCCTGAATAGGCCTTTACCATTTCATATTGGGTCAATGTGGGGCGTATGACTGTTCACCAAAATCATGTCTACACTCGGGCTAAACTGTCCCAAACGTACTATGAGGGAGGGGATATGACTAATTGTCATTTCTCAACTCTTAAAAGAATAAAAAAAACCTCTTCCCAATAGATGATTTAGTAGTCACAATACACACTAAAGCTACCAAAACATCTCGAGCAATTTTTTAAAAACTCGTACTTCAAGTCATTCCGTTTCCATCAAACGAGGACAAAATTATCATCAAGTTTATCACTAACGTTGTTCGTGTGCTTGTTGACGTCGTCTTACTTCCTTCTTATAAGAATAGTTGTTAGTATCACAATCATACTATGTATCACGATAATTCCAATGCACGACATTCACGAATTATAGACAATGTTCAAATTGAATGCTTTTCTTTTTTTTCTTTATTGTTATTAAATCGATCAGATCATACCAACCAAATTACATGCAAAGTGATGAAATTCAGCAAATTTATTGCCGAAAAGAAGTAAAAAATCCTCAAGAACAAATCAGAATTTTGCGCAATGCGAAGGCAGACCAGTTTGATGATTCACCGCTACAATCTCCGAAACTTCGCATTTCAGAACATCTTGCCTTAGTTTGGCTCCGGCGGATTTGAGTCCCTTCAGAGAAACCGGTTGATTGAAGAGGTTCAGCGACGGCAGTCTCGAAGCCGCCGGCAATTTGCCATTAGGTAAGAAATTCACGAAGTTTTCTTTGAGTAATGGAACCTCGAAATCTTCCTTGTTATGCTTCACGATGTTGTCTTTTGCACTTATGTGAGCGCCTGGTTCCATGTGATTTGTTGAAAAACTGGCTTGATTTGGGAAATTTGGGTACAGACTTACGTAGCCTCTTAGGTACATCATGTCGATTAGGAACTTCTTCCATGATGCCTGCCAACCGTTTGTTCTTGATTTAGGGATTTGAACTGGATTTTCTTTGGCATTTTCTGTGAATCTTGAGTTCATGTAAACATAAAATTCCCTCCAATGTTTGGGGAAGAAAACTGCTCCCCAGCTGCAGGGAAGCTGGTGGAGGTAAGGTGTGTTTGGATGAATCCGCTTGAAAAACTCTGTTGCATTCCATTTAGGCCTTTCCTTCACCACTTCGACTAGCCGAGGTGTGTATAGCGATATCGTCGATAGCTCAGGTAGAGATATTTGTGGATCATAGTGGTATGCTAGGAGGGCATATTTGATCCATAGGTAGTAGTATGGAGAGACTTCGATATCATCTTCGAGTAAGAGACCGTAATCGTCATCTGAAGCTGGATACCAACTCTCGCTCACTGCTCGTATTAGCCCTCCTTGGATGATTCTCCTTCTAAGGCTTTTGGGGCCATGGGGCCACTCAAATGAGCTTACTAATTTGATAGTTTCCTCATCCACTTTGCTGTCCATGTTGAAGCTGATAGGTATCTCATCCCCTAGGTAATATGCATCTTTGAGTGATTTGAGAAGCCTTGTTAACGAATTGGCACGGTTTTGTGTGATAATGTTGATTGAAATCCGCATCTTGTTCCAATCTGAAGAAGGAAAAAAACGCACAAGTGTTACGCTATGGCAAGAATTTTCGACTGAGCGAAAAAAGTGTCGTAGTGTTCTTACTTGGAATTGCGGTTGGTCGAAGATCAGCCATCCAAAGAACTTTTGAAATGGAAGGCCTTGGTAAAAGAATCAGTGTTGTAGTATTCATGTTAGCCTCGGACGCCATTTTCAAAGCCTTCTTTACGTTAGGATCGAGATTGGCTACTGTGACGATGATGCTTGGATTGTGTATTTGGATCAATCCCTTCATACTAGCATACACTGCTTGCACCACGGGCACCTCAGAATTTGATAGGCCAGAGAGAGCCCCAATGGCTAAGTCAAATATCTTGAACCTCCGTTCTTTACACACCAACTTAGGCCATTTAAGAGCAGCTGCAGCATCTTCACATGGGCAAAAAGTGCCTCCCGACACTACAATATAAGCTTTCTTGCCAATAGTGGACCTGAACTTTTCAAGAAGTGGGGCTAGTGCTTTAACTTCATCAACAGAATGAGCATAGAATAGAGCATCTATCTTTTGAGGATGCATGGCTGCCCATTGTGTGACATAACCAGTTGACAGCGCTTTCCACCATTGATCGTCCCGAACTTGAACGATGTCCTTAAATATCACAGTTGTCTCGGACACGTAAGCTAGCCTGTGTTCACTGTCACCCCAGGTTTCCTTGTCTTTTGGATCTACAGGAAGAACGAACGAGCCTGCGTTTCTGTATTTTTGAAGCTGATAGCTGCATAATTTGGGATGGATAACAATTAGCTGACCAGAATTTACTGGAAAGGTGAGATCAAATTTCAGTGCTAAAGCCATTTATAATGTGAAATTCTGATAATGCTTGGCTCAAAGGAATTTTATTGCACAATTTCCATTCCATAATTGTGCTAGTTTGTTGCAAATAACGCACCAAAAAGACAATACATAAGCTTTCGTTTGTCATGTTACATGTAAGGCCACCGCTAGCAGATATTGTTTTCTTTGGGCTTTTCCTCAAGGTTTTAAAACATGTCTATTGGGAAGAGGTTTCCACACCCTTATAAGGAATGTTTCGTTCTCCTCTCCAACCGATGCAGGATCTCACAATCCACTCCCCTTGGGGGTCAGCGTTCTCGCTGGCACACCGCTCAGTGTCTAGCTTTGATACCATTTGTAACAGTCCAAACCCATTGCCAGTAGATATTGTTCTCTTTGGGCTTTCCGCTCAAAGGCTTCCCCTCAAGGTTTTAAAACGCATCTACTATGGAAATTGTCTAGCCTTATTCTGACTAGTGCTTTGCACCGTTAGGTGACTGACTCTGATACCATTTGTAAGAGCTTAAACCCACCACTAGCAAATATTGTCCTCTTTGGACTTTGCCTTCTAGGCTTCCTCTCAAGGTTTTAAAACCCGTCTAGTAGGAGAGATTTCCTCACCCTTATAAGGAATGATTCGTTCTTCTCTCGAACCGATGTGGGATTTGACGTTATGTCATGACTCAGTTGATTTGTAGTACGGTAGAAATGAAGAAAGCAGGAACATAAATCGAGTTAAAGTTACCTTAGATGGAGATCTTCCCCTGTTGCAAAGGTGAATGGAGTTTCAATGAAAAGCGTCTTAACAAGCTCTGCAGATAAGAACCAAGAGCTGGAGAGAAAATCAACCTGCACAATTTTATTGACTGTGATGTTATAAGCAGGATCAGGCAAGTAAAGCCCTGCCTCCTTGGAACGAAACTTCCGATAACTCGGGAACGTGAAATCCTTCTGTCGAAATGGCAAAATCCTCCCTATACTGCCCAAAACTGCATTCTTGTACTTCTCCGTCCCTGCTACATGAGACAAAATCTGTAGCATTTTATGGCCAGGAATCATGTCGTCATCGAGAATGTATACTAAATCGGCCTCGGTTTGTAAGGCCATTTGGAACCTTCCATAGTACTTGAAGTCATAGCTTGAACTAATGAAGCTAATTCTTGAGTTGTTATAGCTATCTACAATTCTCTTCAATGAGAGCTCATTTGGGCTCCCAAATGCAAGCACCCAAACATGGTGGAAAGGAAGAGTTTGATGCAGCAAAGAGTTAATCTGTGCACACAGAGTTTTCCTCTTGAAATGGTTCAAGATCACAGTAACTTTTGGCTTGTTTTTCCCTTTCAAATCCCATTTGGACTTCATTGCCATAAGCTGAGAAAGAGTTTCAGTTCCAAAGCTTTGGCTTTGAAAATCTAAAACCTCATTATAAAGCTCTGTTTTCAACTTGATCATCTGTGCATCACTCGACTTCTTTTGCTCGAAATCAATCTTCTCGTTCTCACAAGCTTCCTCCGGTGTGATCGGTCTGAATTCCGCAAAAGAAGTTTGTTCTTGATATCGTCCCACGAGGTGGGGCGGTATTACAAACTGTTTCCATTGCTGAGCAATTCTAGTAGCCCAAGAGAAATCTGGTTTGGTTCTCAAGTCTATTGCAGGGCTCACATAATAAAGTAAAAACGTTGCATATATTGCAAAGGCAAACTGGAGACATGTAAGAGCAGTAACAAGCTTTGTTGAGGTATTTCTTTGAGCTCTTAACTTTCCCTTTCCTCCTCCAACATACTCATTTATCATCCCTTCTAAATACTCCCCGTTTCGCGTTGTAGGATTCCGAAACATTCCCATCTTCCACAACACGATTTCGGAACAATCACACCCTGCAACCGAACGAAACTGAAAAGATTACCTATATCGAAACATTATCTTCGACCTGAGTTGAGAAAGGCCTGTCAAGAGAGGTGAGTTATGAACAAGAACAGAATTGGGAGACTTAATAAAGAAAGAAGCATTTGTACATGAGAAATGCACTCAATGTCACATGGGGTTGATGCTTATAATATTAGTTTTAGTTGAAACAGTGTCAAAAAACGCATCACCTTGAGGCTTATTGCCTCTTTAGCCCGGATTTAAAGCCTCAGAAAATGGCTCCTCCATTCTCTGTCTAGAAACTAGATAAAAATCTTTGATTGAAAGAACAAAAACCCAAATCTCCAAATGAGAAAACACCCAAAAGAAATAATAAAAAGGGGTCCTTTAACTCAAAAGTTGTGGAAGAAAGAAGGTGTAAACGCCATATTTCAAGGCAGATTTGACTGCGAAAGCAACCAAAACGAGCATGGGATGGCCATGAATGAAAGAAAACTTAAAAAGAAGCAAACCCAAGAAGACAACAACAAGAAAAAGAAGTAAAAAATACTTACAAAAACTTGAAGTTAAAGCAATTGAGTGGAAAGAGATGCGAAATAAACAGCTAATAATAGCTTCTTCCGCAAACAATCCAAAGCCAAAACGAACCTCAAAAGAAGAACCCACAACTTACAAAACCAGAGGCATCAAAAAATGGCTTCAAATAGTAGCAAAGAAGAAGAAGATGATGAAGAAAGTTGAGGAAAATGGGTTTGAGCCAAACTTTGTGTTTTTGGGGAATTTGAATGCAACAAAGGAAAACTCATAAAAAAATTAAAAGAAAGATGAGGATTTTGATTTGAAGCTGAGTCGCTATGCACTATCAATGGGTTTGTAAGGACATGGTTGATTTATTATTATTTTTTTAATATGTCAATGACGGGATGTTCATGTTTCTCGTGGTATGTGAGATTCCACAAAGTGAACAGTATGTACTAGTAGTGGGTTTGAACTGTTACAAATGATATCAGAACTAGACATCATATGATGTGTCAGTGACGACGCTAACTCCTAAAGGGGTGGATTTTGAGATCTCACATTAGTTAGAGAGTGGAATGAAACATTCCTTACAAACATGTGAAAACCTCTCCCTAGTAAATGCGATTTAAAACCATGAGGCTGACAACGATATGTAACGGATCAAAGCAGACAATTCTGCTAGTGGTAGCCTTTGACTGTTACATCGTCATCCCTAGCACTATCTAATTCCTTGTCTTCACAACTTTTTTTCGTTAGATTTCATAGAGATCAAGGTGGGAGTTTCACGAGAGGAATTTTCTTCGCATGGGTTTCCCACACCATCGACCGACATTGACTCATCTCAATCTTGATGGAAGAGATCGACATCTCAAATTCTTTTACTCCACAACTTGTTGAAGTGAGAATGATGCTTACTACTACTTCATCGCACACAGTGTCTTACTATCGACCCTACTAAACGACATTTGGCTACACAAGCTTGATCATGAGATAGCGAGGATCTGATAGAAGTATGAAATTTCGATTGTTCGTAATGATTTGACTTATTATAAATTATTAAAATGGGTTACTCCCATAGATAATAGACTCGCTTGGAAAAAGGCAAAAATGTAAAAAGAGAGGATTTGTTACTTTGAAATGAAACAACACATATCACAATCAAAGGGTTCTTTTGGCATCAAATTAGAAACCCTAAACTTCAACTTTCCCACCCAAAACAAAGTTGATCACCTTTTCCTTCCCATCAATCTACCTCATTTTCAAATCATAGATTGGTTCGATGCTTTCAAATTCAAAAATTTGTTCATAGTGACTCACGTCCTAGTTTCCGTTTTCATACCTGTTACATCAATCTTTCTATTCGGCCACATATCTAATGATATACAAGTGATAATCTCGTTCTCTCAGTCAGTAAATATGTGATACCCAAGTAAAGGATGAGTATATGAATGAAACAAGACTACGGAGCAATAAGGAGGATACCTTTTTTTTTTTATGGCTCAATCATAAAAACTACATGGTTGAGCATGCTTTATTCGGAGTAATTATATGTCGAGTGATATCCTATAAATTTTTCTGTGATGCATGTGAGTGAAGATAAAGTATCTTAGAAGGACTCGTGTTCATCTTTAGAATAGTTTTCTGATATGAACCACGACCAAGGAATTTCCATACCTCAAGGTCCAATTACAAGGACGAGAGTCAAGAAGCTACAACAAACTTTATACAGTTATATTCAAACTATGGTGAGCTCATCAAGGAAATTCTAGAAGACGCTGGAGACCTCCCTTATATGTTGTGCAAAGTTGAGGTTCAAGAAAGAGATGAATTAAATGCACTTTAAGTTGCATTTAATGAACTCCGCTGAATTTATCAAATAGTCTAAGGATGACTAATAAGCACATTTTATTATTTGCATTATTTAATTATAGTTTAACTATTTGTTGTCATATTTAAGCTAGTTTTAAATATAGGTGTTAAAGGTTATATTGTAACCCACATAGGTTACTATATTCCACCATTAACTAGTCATTTTAATATGGAGGTTATGGGTATTTCTCATTTACCAACCCATTTAATTTGGGAGTTATGTATGACATAGGTTAAGGTTGTAAAAGCCTTCTTTTCTTTGATTAGAAATCAGATTTTGGAATTAAGAATAGAATTTCTATTTTAGCTTTGTTGAGAGCTAAACTTTCTTTGCAAATTCTTGTGTTCAGAACTTGGTCATTCAAGTGGTATTGATCAAACCTCTTGTGGAGTGATTCGAATCACGAGTTTAGAAACGAGTTTTCTTTACTCTTGATCTTGATCATCAAGGTAATCCGTTCCATACTTTCCCTTGAGTTGATTTCCATATCATTTTCACTCTTAAAAAGCAACAGTAGGTAATCACTTTATCGGTACTTTTATTTAATCGAGGCTTGACTCCTTTTTTCTTTTTGAGTCATTTGTTCGACATTTGAGGATTTACCAATCTATTAGCATGACCCTGATACTCTGTTAGATGAACATGACTCTTTACAATGGAATGATATTGCCTACTTTGAGCATAAGCTCTCATGGTTTTGCTTTGGGCTTCCCCCAAGGGCCTCGTACCAATGAAAATAGTATTCCTTGATTATAAACCTATGATCATTCCTTAAATTAACCGATGTGGAACTTTTATCATCCAACAATATTTGATCTTAATCTATTAAAATGGGTTGAGACGAGTTCTCGAAAGCGTAATTCTTGTTATTTTATTACAAAACCCACTTCCCTTTTTAGGGAGCAAAGCTTTTAGGCTCATGATGTTGGTCCATAGATGGTGCCATTGCGAGTTGAGGAGGTGACATTGTGAAAAGAGTATCAATAGCTGAGCTATCACAATAGGCTTCAAGGATATCTCCTTCTTCAGTTGTGTACCCCAAAGAGCCAAGCAACGTAGGCCAACACTCATGTTGGATGACTTTGATGGCTTCACGCCGTTGAGGAAGAACGTGATAATTTCAGCCGTGCATGCCTGGAGTTTGTATAGAGATCCCCAACAATCTGATACCTCATCGTTCAGCGTCATTTGAGGTTTTAGACTCATTTCAAAGTTCGGCCTCGATTCCGTTATAGATAAGACGATGAGAGCTAGAAAAGACGTAAGAACGAAAAATTTCAAAAGATTAGCCATTTTAGGAGGAAAGATTTGAAAGACGAAGGGTTGATATGAATGGATAATCAAATGGGGAGCTTATATAGATAGAGATGGCAAAGGTATGATTAATAAGACTTTGTAACTTACAATTAAATGCTTAATGGCTTCACTTAATTAATCTAATAATTGATTATCACTTTTTAATAACCAAACCTTTCAACTTTTTCGTAACGTTTTATAACTCTTCATTTTAACTTCTCAGTTTATAGGTATTTTTTAGATAAAATACAAAACTCGAGCATTTTTTTTATTAATTTAGCTTCTAACAAAATGGCCCGTGTAATTATTTTAACTTTTATTCTAAAAATACCTTCATTTTTTAAAAAGTCGTCATATAATCCACAACTTTTGACAAACGTTTCGAATTACCCTTTGAGTAGAAATCTCCAAATTATAATGTTAATAAAGAATCGACCTGACAATAGTTTAAAACGATGTAATAATAATTTAGACACTTAACTTTTTATTCCAAATATAATTATCAGGGTCACAGTCGGTAATATTGTGGCTCTTGAAAATTAAGGGTAATTTTTGAACAAAAGTCAAAATTCACGAGTATTTGTTATATAATTTAGCCTAATAAGCTATAAAAAAAATACCCGTCAACATTTTTATTTGTTTCAAAAGTTTCATTATTACACTTAATGTTTGAGGAACAATTCGAAACTATCTTTGAAGTAGAGAAATTTGTTTTTCATACTTATCACTGTCATGTTAACTTTTTATCCAACATTCTAACGAATTTCTACTCCCAAGTGTAGTTTTGTAACGTTCGTATAGTTATTAATCTTATAATAATCATCACTAAAAATAATTACAACATTTTAACCAATCAAGGTCGTTTTGAAAGCAAGAAGATTCATAAAGTCATTTCATATCAAGTCATTATAAATTTCTACACGTTGGATCTTAAACAGTGTCTCGTCGGTCGTATGTATGACATGGTGTATATTATTTATTAGATAGAAACGTATGAAAAATTTTAATAACGTAGGATCGATCATTATATATAAACTTAGAAGTGTAACTCTTGACTATAGAATTGGAAAGGTCGGAAGAACAACTAAGCATAACTTGGGACAAACTACAGCCTCGTGGCTATTTTATTACAAAACCCGCTTTCCTTTTCAAGGAGCAAAGGTTTTAGGCTCATTATGTTGGTCCATAGATGGCGCCATTGCTAGTTGTGGAGGTGACATTGTGAAAAGAGTATCAACAGCTGAGGTATCACAATATGCTTCAAGGATATCTCCTTCTTCAGCTGTGTATCCCAAAGAGCCAAGCAACGTTGGCCAACACTCATGTTGGATGACTTTGATGGCTTCACAACAATTCGGGCCTAAATAAGTTTCACCGTTGAGGAAGAACGTGATAATCTCGGCCGTGCATGCCTGGAGTTGGTATAGAGACCCCCAACAATCTGATATCTCATCGTTTAGCTTCATTCGAGCTGCTAGACTCATTTCAGGGTTCGGCCTTGATTCAACTGTGGACGAGAAGATGAGAGCTAGAAATGACATAGTAACGAAGAGTTTCAAGAGGCTAGCCATTTTACGAACGGATTATGGATGCTAAGAAAGATGAAGGTTTGTAATTGGGTTGATGTGAATAGCTTATAAAATGTAGAGTTTATATAGGTACGTGTGGTACTTGGCGAAGTAATTAGACTTTGTAACTTACAATTAAATGTGTAATGGTTTTCCTTAATTATTTGTCTAATAATTGATTATGATGATTAATAATAACTAAAACGTTTTATAGTGTCTTTTAGTTTTCTTTCTTGATGAGTTTAATCGTAAGTAACGTTTTTCACTAATTGAACTATGTGTTCATTGTGAGCTTGTTAATGATATTTGACTCGATGGATCTGATGAACCTATATTCCTATTGTAGTACACATCCCTTCTATTCACAATTTGATATGACGGACCCATATCCCTTATGTTCACAGTTTGACACGATAGACCCAATGGACACATATCTATTGTAGTACATATCCCTTACGACACGATGTACCTAATGGACCCATATCCATTCTATTCACAAATTAACACGATGAACCTGATGGAATCATATCAGGTAATGGCCCAAACCCGCCCTAACAGACATTATCATCTTTGGGCTCTCTCTCGAGGTTTTTAAAACGCATCGCTAAGGAGAGGTTAATGTGTATCCCTTCCATTCAACAATTTGACATGATGGACCCAATGAACCCATATTCCTTCTATTGTAGTACATATCCTTCCGTTCACAATTTGCCGTTATGAACCCAATGGACCCAAATCTCTTCTATTGTAGTACATATCCCTTCCGTTCACAATTTGACATGGACCTAATGAACTCGACGGACCCAAAACATACTATAGACAATAATTTACCAAAACCAGCATTTCAGATAAGTAGCGGAAGAAAAATAAACACTTAGGAAAAGAATTAGTAGTATTATACCATACTTAGTGAAACTCGCCACGATTGTCCCCATAATTCACTTCTATACCTCCAACCAAAATCACACGAACTAAGACTAGTCTGAGGAAGAATCGTAATTCCTACACCTTGCATGACATCTCCTAGTCCACCACGGCTTGTTACTACCTCCAACCAAAATCACACGAACTAGGACTAGTCTGAGGAAGAATCGTAATTCCTGCACCTTGCGTGGCGTCTCCCCGTCCACCACGGCTTGTCTCGTCATAGTTGTTACAACGCCAATTATACTAACATATTTCACCCACAATTCTTATTCATTTACAGCTTACAACAAGGAAGTATACCAGCCAAACCTCTAGGTAAATATATACCCCCCCAACAAAACTCCATATACCACAAAAACAGGAAATGTCTACAACAATGGCAGGAAGGATGAAGTTACAGATGGTACCGTTGGATTACCGTTGACAAGTTCGAGCAGGAAATGTCATTGTAGGGCGGAGCGTTCTTTGGGGCCGTGGCGTTGGGTTCCCTAATAACATGGTTTGAGACCGTGTCAACATGTCTACCATTGATGGCGTTTGGTACGATTGCATAAGGCTTCCGCTGCGTGTCGAATCACCACGAGTGGTGGCTCGCTGCCATGAATGAGAGCTTAGTCCTGATAGAACATACGCCCTTCCTGAAGTATCATAGATGCGTTGGTCTTCCATTCTTTGCTTCATCTCCTTTAGCTCAGCACAAAGGGATGTGCATAAATGATCACCAGCTTGTCCTGAGATAGTTTCTGATAGTGCTCTATAACAGTCCTCCAAGACAGAGACTGCATCGGCCAAATCACCACGTTCAGCTGCAACACGAGCCTTCGCCATCGACTCCAAGGCATGTACTCGATTGCGTTGCCTGTCAACTTCTATCGACACAGATTGTTCTCCAATCGTATTAGGCCTTCTTATCTTCACTTCCTCAACGTCTTCTAACGTCACCATTTCGTTCGTGATGGGTAGTTGGTAAGTACATTCGACTTTGAGCAATGACATCTCTTCTAAGGAACCATCAACCGGTACATTGATCGTCACCAAAAAGTCTCGTTCTTCTTGAGCATACAGGTCTCCCACATTTATTGTGCCAATTCTTGAACCAGGAGCGATGTTTGATCGGTAGTTTCCAGCTTTCAGTGAACCGAACTGCAAACTAGGATGAACACACTCAATTCTAACCTGAAGCTCTTGCACAACAACACTCAAGAGCCCTCCAATGCACTGAGCAAATGCATCCTGAATTGTATTTTCCGCTTCTACAAATGAAAACGTTCCCCCTGAAATCTCAGAGATCGAGTGCATCATCGTAGCATCATGGTCGGTGCCAAAACCAAACGAATGCACTGGTATCTGCAACGCCGTGTTGTTATTACGATGGATTGATACCGGAAGAAGCGACAGATAGTCAGTTTCGGAACGTGAACCATCAATGCCGAAAGTATATGTATCCTGGCCATCAGAAAGTAGCATAATGCTACAAACAGGATTCTTCCACTTCCGGTCTAGTAATACTTTGGTCCCTTTCTTTATACCGTCTATGATGTTTGTTCCACCATTTGAAACCAAAGAATTAATAGCTTGCAAAGCCTGTTGTCGTCCACTCTCGGTCATCCGACAAAGAGGAAGAACGCGTCGTGCTGCAGAGGAGAAGCAAATTACAGAAAGCCGATCCGAGGGGCCAAGGCTCTGTACCACGAAACCCATTGCTCGTTTTAGCAAAGCAAGCTTGGTACCAGTCATGCTCCCACTGACATCAAGCACTGTGACAAGGTCAACTGGAGCACGAGAACGTTGAGAAGGAAATGGTGTTCGACTTTCGCAACAATGCTGCCCGTGATTTGCAAAACTAGCCTTGATATGCACTAATACAGTGAAATTATCATGAAATGCTGATTGAGCAACAGCTGAAACTTCTGGATATGTCTTAACCTCAATTTTCCCAAAGAAACCATCAATAGGATCTACAACAGATGTTCCTCTATCAGGAATGTCTTCTAGGACTTCATCATCATCGAACAGGCCAGGTTCGGGCTCATGAGACAAAGATGCTACCTGTCTAGGCAAATCAATCGATGGGGGGCGAACCCTTCTTAAAACGGTCATCCACGACTCATCTGGTGACCAATCAAGTTGGTTGAATCTCATCATTCTGTTGGGAATGTCTGAAGCTGGGCTCTGGAAAGGAATCTCTTTCCATTTGGCTCTGCAAACTGGGCAAATTTGATTTCCATGCTTAACGTTCGACGTGATGCAATGAAAATGAAACGAGTGGGAGCACTCGGCGGTGAAGATAGCATGGCCCTTCCCCGGCCTCATAGTAGTCAGGCATATCGCACACGTTCTCTGCAATTTGAAAACGACACGAGGATGAGAACAAAAGAACCAAAAACTCCAACTTCAAAATAACAAAAGCTACAGAGCCGCATGTTTAAGATGTAGTTCAGATGATCAAATGATAACATCACACAATATTTATCTTCAAACACGACAACATAGAGAGATGGATATTAAGTCAAGTAGTTAACATCATAACTTGGGCTCGGGTCAAAATGTAGAACGAAGAAATAACTACAAATAACATGAAAAAACGTCTCCCAAGCCCACCGCTAACAGATATTGTCCTCTTTGGGCTTTCCCTTTCGGGTTTCCCCTCAAAGTTTTCAAAACGCATCTGCTAGAGAGAGGTTTCCACACGCTTATAAAGAACGCAAATCTCACATGGTCCTTGAACGGACTACTCCACTTTACCCTCCTCCCCCACATAAATTCATCACAACTCATGACATTGAAACCACAAAGTAAAACAGATCAAAGTGATAAAGAACAGTAGCACAGTGTTTTTCTTTCCCCTTGTTATCTTTTGTGAGGCAATGATTGATGAACAGATAAAGATATTCCAATGATTTTGTTGTTTTAAATATATAATTAGTTTCCTTCTTACAGAGTTCCCTTCACATACTTGAATTTAACACACCAACAGTCTTCAAGTACAAAAAAGAAGCAAACAAAAAACATCAAAACTAATTTTGTTCACAAGAAATTAGGATCAAGAAAGCTTCTGAGCAGAAAACTCCACAAACCCAAGTTCAGAAATCAAATAAAAGAAACAAAAAAAGCTTAGCAACAGTACAAGAACAAGATAAACAGCAGCAGAGAACAAAAAAAACTAGCAAAAGGGGCAAACCCCAAGAACCCAACTAACCTTTGAGGATCTGGTTGAGGATTTGGAGAGCTGGAGAAGGGAATTCGACGAGGTGGGTGTCGCCGGCAGAGAAAGCAAATTCGACGGCGCAGCGCCGTCGGAGAATCTAGCCGCCATGGACGGCAAAGAATCCTCAAGATTTCTAGGGCCATAGAGGCACATATTGAAGCCGAGAGCCACTTTCACCTTCTTCCATGTGGAACCCATGATTGAGTTGAGATGAAAGGGCGGCAAAATCTAAGGTAACCCAAGTGGGTATGAAGAGAGCATACTGGGAAGAGTAATGGAAATGGGTAGAGGAAATTCAGTGCGAAGGGAAGGGGATTTGAGCTTTGTTTTGGTTCTATGGGGCAGAGAGCTTGTAGCTTCCTAGCATCCTTTTTTTGGCAGCTCTAGAGTCCCTTGCAATAAGAACACTTCTATTCTAAATTTTAGGCTAAGCCTATTCTTAATTGAGAATGATTATAAGTTTATAATTAACAATATTATCTCTCATAAAGTCTTTTTGGGAGCTCAAAGCAAAGTTACGAGAGTTTATGTTCAAAGTGGACAATATCATACCATCGTGGAGATTGGTTTGAGGGGACGAAGACAGACTTGGACAGCAACCACCCTAATGATAACGAAGGGAATAGTCGTAGAAGCAATGAAGCTCGTAGTCAAAATCGTGGTTTCTCTTGATGATACGGTTCATCGAGTAAGAGATCAAACAATGACTAAATTCAAACTTTGTTTAAATTATTGAAACTATATTTATAATTTAACCAAAAATAACACCAAATTATGTATTTATTGCTTTGTTTGATTTGAAAAAATAAAATAAAATAAAATAAAATAGGACTGCCAGCTGTATATACAGATTTGTTGAGGTCGTGTGGTCAAAGTTCCACAGCTGTTAATATTATTAAATATGATTTGTTTGATTTAAAAATTTATTTTTATGGGCCAACTTTTGTTCTTTTTAATTATTTATTTTACACATTTAAATCTCTAAAAATTCTACTTTTATAAAATTTAAAATGGCTAGTATTGAGCTCACTAAAAAAAATCTAAATTTAATAGTAGTTTAAGCACGGTTTAAAATAAAAAAAAATTTAATTAAAAGATGTAACGCCCCATGTCTAAGATTTAGAATTCAAATTCGAATTCGACGTCTAATAGCCTTGTCATACTTCTTACGAGTGGATCCAACACCTAATAGGGTCGTCATTCAACTCTAAGTAAAACATACTTAACTATAGGGTTCCTATAATTGAGTTACGGAAAAGGAGGATGCACCTTATTGGTATAAATAGTAATTTTTATTTTTTATCTTCAAGCTTGCTCTCATTTAGATGTGGTCTTAGCTCATTCATTTACCCGTCCTTTACTCAGGTGTCACATACCCACCAGGTCCCACCTGGCTTTAGTTAAAAACTCCCGACCCAATTACATGCAATTCAGGTTTGAAACTCAACCCTTTTTCTTATATGCCTTCCGACCAAAAAAAAGAATGGTCTTTTTGTGGACTGATAAATTAGCATGATACTCACAAGTGGGTCGTTGAATCATAACGTCTCGAAATCAACTTAAACTAAGTAAAAGAAATGATGGGAGTTTGTGAAAAGGAGTTAAAAGCATCCAGTGTGTTGGGTCCTCTGGTTTGTGTCTTGTAATGCAAAAAGAACCACTTTTTCTTCCTCTTTTGCATAATAAACACTTCATGGCCCCATCTCTTCTCAACAGCCCCTTTCAAATTCCATACTGTTCACTCTTTTTCCCAAAAGGGTTTTTTTTCTTCTTTAATATCTTTTTACCCTTAGCTAGAAAAAATTCATTTGGAAAAAGGGTCGGTGGAAAACTTCGACTTTCCAACCTCAGTCAATTATTTTATCATGTATAAGAATCGCTTCTTATACCATTTAAGAAAACACGAGTTTTAGTTAAACACTCTCATATCATCAATACTTTTTGAAAAATAATGTAGAAGATAAGAAAAAGAGGTTCGCTTCTAGAAGTATTACTTTTAAGTAGATCATATAAAAGACTTGTCACTGATGTTAGTTCGTTTATCATGTTGTCTGTAACAAAAATTTAGTAATGCACTACGAGAAAAAGAGTGCCATGTTGTCTGTAACAAAAGGGTTTGTGCTTGCTACAACCACTCCACAACTTAGGAACTGATTTGACTGTAATTTAATGGCAAAATCTTGACTATTGCCCACAACTTTCGGCCAATCCATCTACTAGTTTATGCACTTAGATTAATACCTTGAAAGTTTTTAAAAAGCGTCTAATCCGTCTAATCCATCTACTCCTTTATACACCAACACCTTTTCTTTGAAGGTTTCTAAAACAAGTCCACTGGGAGAGATTTCTACATCTTTGTAAAAAATGTTTCGTTCTCCTCCATCTCTTTTTAGAGTCCAATATCCTTGCTAGCACACTGCCTCGTGTCCACCCAAATCCCATTAAAACTTTTTAAACAGGAAAATTGAAAGATAAAAACGCCTAAACATACACTTGATTGTTTTAAATCAACGGTTAAAAAGAAATTTGGATACAAATTTGTGTTGGATTTCCAAAAGACACCATAAAGATGAGCTTTTCAAAAGAAATTTCTCTTCCATTTTTTATATATATATAATATATATATATATAGATGTTTATTTTCTTGTGTAGGTACTTATCATCAATGCTCTGTTCAATAGTGGGAGGAAATTGAAAATTCCACAATAGGATATTTAGAGAAACATGTCTAACTGGGTTTGACTAGAAAATGTAATTGGTGAACAAGGATATCAAAATTCAATATGGTTATGCAAGATTTAGTCTTATTCCAGTAATGGATTCTAGCCACTTTGCAAAAAGTATCGAGTCGAGATCATAATACAACAGTGCTTTTGGAACATATTGGAGCCACCTTGTCGTACTCGACCAGTAATCAAAATACAGAGCCAAGCATCAAAGCGATTTGTCAATTAAGTTAACCTGTCTACTAAACTGTCTACAATCGAAATGCTTAAGGACTTTTAACAATCTGATCAGTAACACAGTTGAAA
The DNA here is from genome assembly GCF_002738365.1 of Cucurbita moschata. NCBI lineage: Eukaryota > Viridiplantae > Streptophyta > Magnoliopsida > Cucurbitales > Cucurbitaceae > Cucurbita > Cucurbita moschata. The sequence continues at coordinate 2,590,719 of NW_019268530.1, forward strand.
TCCTATCTTCGGGAATCAAGGTCAATTTTCTTCCCTTCTCATGTAATGCACATTGGGGTCTACTCAAAGATGAGGAAAAAATTATGCAAGAAAAAAGCCAATTTATCTGTTCTAAACTGCCGAATAAGTATCCAAAACCTGACCACCTAACTGGTAGACGTGGGCAAATGGATATTTACATTATACACATTTGAAGTTGAGAGCCATGTATGTATATCTACAATATTTCAAAGGTTTCAGATACGTAATTTTGCCCCTTAGTTATGTAAGCAAGCCCCAAGTTATAAGGATCTCTGGAAGTCAGAAATGTACCTTTTGTCGTGTTGGTTAGTCGTCGTCAGACAAGTAGACAACATCTGAATCTCCAGTGGTATTGACTGCATTAACCTGCGTGCTCCCTGTACTAACTGGCGGGACAGGCTGGGGTGCAGTCAAGGTTACATCTGCTGCTGGCGGAGGAAAATTTTGTGGAAAGTTCACACCAGCACGATTATTCATGTCCATCAGCAAGTCTAGTGCAGACAAGGCCGTATTAGAAAAAGTAGGTAACTGTTCCAAACTATCAGGGCGATAAGATCTATTCAATGGAATGGATTGATGTGGTGCAGCAACAGATGGTCGAGGTGGACGCTGAGGAAATGAGGGAGGGATTGTAGAAGGGTTGCTTGGTCCATGTTGAGTAGAGATACCACGAGGATTGGCTGCTGAAATTGATGATGTAGGTCTGAAGGGTTGCAAATGGGGAGCTGGTGTAGGTCTGAAGGGTTGCAAATGAGGAGCTGGGGCACGAATAACACTACCGACTTGTGGGTTTCCAGTGGGAGAAGAGATGGAGCCAATATAGGGTGGCCTCATAGGACTGCTCGAGAAATGGGTGGACGTATGGTGAACGTGCATCGATGTGGAAGCTGTACTTGGGCTAGAGGAAGGTAAGTTGGTCGACAGATTTGCTGCAGTTGCCATCCTTTGCAAATTAATAGAAGGTGCATTGAATGTATGAGAACTGACTATAGCCGGAGTGAAAGATGGCCGGACTACCAAAGAAGGCCCTGGTAAATTTTGCAGATGAAGTGGCTGAAGCATCAGTGGTGCAAGACTGGGGCCAGAATCTGCGACAAATAATAGTAGAATTTTGAGGACGTCAGAATAGTTGAGCAAATTTACAGACCAAGAAGCTACATTACATGAAAACGATGTAAATATTAGATGGTAATATAGAAAAGAAAGAAAAAATAATTAAAAAGGAACTACATAATTATAGAAGTACGAACTCTAACATTGTTGATATATATGTGGGGAAATTATAGATTAGATTGTATAATACATCCAACAAATAATTAGCTGTTTATAAATATGGTATATCATATATATTGCACAGGTTAATTTGCTACCATTGCTTCAACAGCTTAATATTATGATAACCATTTGTGGATAGCTCACAATATTTATATAAACCCTTTGGTCCAACATTTAACAATTCCATGGATATGGATATTATCTCTTTGAGCTAGCAGCACAAAATATAGTAAAGGTAGCACGATTAGACCCTTCTCTATTAGTAGAAGCAGGATTAATAGACTAATAAAAAATGATAGTAACCAAACAAATAAACAAGGTGATGCTAGCAGATAAGAAATATAAGTGATATCCATCGAACAAATCAAAACCAGCATCGATCACGTACCACATGTCCTAGAATCATTGTATTTCCACCTGAAAGCCTCAGCCAAAATCTTATTCATCAAAACCTTACTGTAATTCACATCAAGGTCCTTCTTCCTAAGATCAAACTCAGTCTCAGACTCTTGCAGCTTAGTTTCATACTTCTTCTGGATTTGAGCAGTAACCTCCTCAATTTCCTTCTCACATTCAGATTTCAGATGCAGTTTCTGCACCAAAGAGAATTTTCTATGCTGAGTGTACGCCAATGTTAATCATCTATACAACAGGCACTTCTCCAAAATAATAATAATAAATTAAAAATAAAATAAAAGTAGAAGAAACAAACAGGTACTTGAACGGTATGGGAGAGAACTGGGAGAAACTAACCCTTTTGGTATGCATATCCATGTTTATATCTATTTCCTTGCGCAATTTTTCCAATTCTTTTTCAAGTGGATCAATGTGCAATAAAGAAGGCGTTTGTGATACTGAAGGCTGCGTTGTTTGCATCAGACCATTACTAATATCAAAATTAGCCGATAGGATTCTTGTGTCCAGAAAGGACATTCTTGTTTCACTGAAGGCAACATTAGGAGTAGAATGTGGTGCAGTACATGTCACAGGTTGTAACAAGACTTCGTCAATGGACTGAACAGGGATTTCAATTGGTTGGTTTGTTGTCTGAGCAAGCTGATAAAAGGAATGGTTTTCCCTATTCATTTGATTTTCCGTTCCACCAACTGAAGATAAATCAGTCTGAGACAAACCAACAGATGAATTCGTTGCTAGTGGCACCATTGGTGTTTGAGGCTCTATCGTTTGTGGTCCCTGGATAGATTGATTGGCAACATATGAAATTGGAGCTTCGGTGTCCCCATTAGTATTCACCATTGCATTGGCTTGCATAATATCATCTATGGACCCAGTGCATGGAGATTGTAGATTCATTTCCTCATGTTCTTCCTGACCATATTGATCAGCAACATATGAAGTTGGAGCTTCAGAATCCCCATTAGTATTAGCTATTTCAGTCGCTTGTATAATGCCATCCATGAACCCAGTAGATGAAGACTCTTGATTGATTTCGTCATGTGCTGCCTGCACAGAGTACATATTCAAAAACAAAATAAGCTATAGGAAGTCGAAAGTGAATTCATGTTGATTCTAAGAAAAAGGAATATGAGTGCATGCCTACAAAGGGCTTTATCTGATTATATCTATATCTATATCTATATCTATATATATATATGAAAGTGAAAAATATTAGAAAGTGTTCTTGTAAATAAATATATCACGGAAACTTAAATACTTACCTGATTAAACAGCAGAGAACAATTGCCTTGGGCAGTAGGTGTAACAGCAAGCTCTAGAGGAGATGAAGTGACAGACAGCTCAAGGGCATGGACATCAGGGTCGGCATTACCAATCGTATCTTCTATCACACAAGGATTGACTGGTTCACTAAGATCCTCACCATCATTCTCACTGTTGCTGCAATCAACCTCAAGTGCTTCACATGAAGCACTTGCATTCATTGCCGATGAAATGTCTATTTCAGATGTTCTTACCATTGATTTAATTGGAATTAATTCTTGAGATGCAGATTGACTAGCAGAGATGTTCTCCCTAACATCTACTAAATTAACAGTCTCACGTAATCTTTCAATCTCACTGGTTGGAATTAATTCTTGAGATGCAGATTGACTAGCAGAGATATTCTCTCTAACATCTACTAAATTAACACTCTCAGGTACCCTTTCAACCTCCCTTATTGGCAAATTCAACCCACAGGGAGATGTTTCTGGATCTGTATAAGCATCCACAAATGAATCGGAATTGCGAAGACTACATGTTCCACTTGGATCTTCATTCCCAGGATTCCTGATGGCCCCATTGCCACCTCCCTCTGCAAAAGGCAGCAAAGGTACTGTAAGAACTCGCTGTGAACCTTCGATAAGATCAACAACTTCAATAAGCTTCTGAGGGGCCTCTTTATCAGAATGGGAGATCTGTTCCTCTGATGTTGGCAGATGTACAGAGGCAACGTCAACGGCACCAACAGAACATCTATGATTCGACCCATCTGTAGAAATCTCTTTATCTAGATTGCTCAATATGACTCCCTCAGGCTCTTTTCCTACATAAGAAGGGTCCTCAGAGGTTAAATTCCTTTCAATGCCATTTGAGCTAGTTATCCTGTTGTGATTGTCAAACTCAGTAGCAGATGGTCCTTGAGAACCCATGGTATCTAAAGCTGCAGTCTCACCATTTTTTATAGTTTGAAGAGAACATTTTTCAACAGCATTACTGCATATGATAGCTTCACAAGAAACAGATCTTGGAATTTCAGATATTCCCTTCCCAGTCCCTGAGACATTATGAAGAGCATCACTCTTACTCTCTTCAGGCAGATGATCACAAACAGTTGCATCAACTCCGAGACCATGGAAAATCTCAGTTACCGGCAAACTGTTCTGGCTCTGCTTAGTCTTATTTAAAATTTGTTTGCTTAATAATTCAACCTGGAGCCAGGATGTCAATGTATCAACCCAATGAGCCTCCATTTCAATCATCTTATTTGTTTCATCATTATGCTCTTCCTCAAGTTTCTTACACCGTATCTCCATCTGACATTTGTACTCTTCAAGCTGTTTTAAATATTCATTTTCTAATATCTGAAGCTTACTATTCCTCGTTAAAAGACTATTATGAAAACAAGAACGAATAACAGCTGACTCCATCTGAAACTGTCTCTCCATCTGTGATTTCTCATCATCACATGTTCCGTCAAATTCATCTCTTTCTTCTTGTTGCTTCTGCTTAAGTTTTTCAAATTTCTTGCGACAAGTTTTCTGTATTCTATTAATACTTGTTACTACAGCTTTCTGGAACTCATTGTCAGACAATACATTGTACGGGGATTCAGAAGCTAATGAAGATTCAGGGACCTTGTAATACTCCAAGTGTTTGAAGAATATTTTCTTGAGACATCTCAATCTTGAATAAAGCAAGTATACTTCTTGTCTATGGCAATCAAAATTAAGATACTTCTTCGCAAGTGCCAATGATTCTTTATGGTCAATTTTGTATTCAAGCATGGAAGCTGCCGTCCAGCACTACAATACACATCCCAAAAAAATAGAAATATTTCAGAAAGTATTGAAGAAAGCATGAACAAAAAGCATAATTAATAATTTAGTTTGTTTATTGACACCAACAAACATGCATGGCTCACAAGTATGTGAGAGATAAAGAAGACTCCCAATTCAATGTTTATCAATTTTATATTCTATAACAATTTTTTAGTATTTTATACTAACTCTACAAGCTGTTGATTTGCCTTGCTCAGAAGACAAGTCACATTCAAAATCCCAATAGATGGCTGTGTATGTGGAATTAAACATCGCTACTAAAAGGACAGCAAACTCAAAGTCACAAGACTTTAGACCTGCATGTAAAAATTTACAAAACTCCACCCTTCAATCAGGCATGCTTGATATAATGAACCCAAGCAGGAAGAATTTCAAGTATATTAATTACTGGGGGGGTGGGGTCGTGGATTTGTGGCAGAGTAAATGGGAGAAAGAAAAATAACCAGAGATAGCTGAAAAGCCTGTAGTAATGTAGTAGTTGCTGGCTCCGTAATGATGTGATGATTATTCATTATATACTCGAAAAACTTTTCAACCCCACGTTCGACATGTTCCTGAATTGAAATAAGACGTGTCAACAGTTGTTACAGAAGAGCTAACATAGAAAAATTGATATCTACAGATAAAATACCAAAAGAAACCCATTCACCACAAAAGCACATTCTCATCCTTTACGAAGTACATTACTTATTCTTGTCAATTCACTTATTAATTCATTAGTCATGTTTTCTTCTTCCTCTTTTTTCTTTTTTTCTTCCATGGAAAACAAAAAATGAAAGGTTACAAAAGAGTATACCAAAAAAAAAAAAAAAAAAAAAAAT
>NW_019268530.1:2596779-2597493 GCF_002738365.1 Cucurbita moschata
AAAAAAAAAAAAAAAAAAAAAATCTGAATATAAGGAACCAAACACCAAGATATACAGAAAAAACAGATTCAATCCAAAATGACAAGGCCTAGCGGGAAATTGCAGAACCCTTGGGCAGTCATGCCTAGATAGAAGAAATACTCAGTTTCCCCCTCTCTACCTCCCCAGTGCCTTTTGTGTGCCCCCTTTCCTGACCTGCCAGCAACTCAGTCCTACGATCCAGCAGCTATCCTCCCATGAATCAACGACCCACTAAACTCTCCTTCTCAATTGACTGGACAACTTTTCCATTGACAGGCAATAAAAATGGTGGACAAAACATCTGGCATTACAGAGGCTTCCAAAGACCGTACCTTTTCCCTTTAACTAGAAAAGGAATCCTCCATAGGTTATTCTGCTGCCCACTCCCAAAACTAAAAGTTCATCAAGGAATCTCAACTCCCTGAATATTCTGAAATAGCCAAGCTCGGGGCAAATGAAGATTTAAATAAACTCATCCTCCCTGCTGGTGAAAATAGAAAAGGATAGTTGAGTTTTATATCCATCCTTGAGTCCTCCACCATACAACTTGCGACCATCAATGAGAATCTATCTTACAAAGAACCTTCTCGATGGTGTTCTCTTTCTAACCTATTTTATAATTTTGTGTTGCAAGATATTTGTATGAATATTAAGGCCTTTACTTTTCATAACTCTTTTTTTTTTTTTTTTTTT
>NW_019268530.1:2597541-2600355 GCF_002738365.1 Cucurbita moschata
TCTTTTTTTTTTTTTTTTTCTCTCCCTCCGTGAGTTGTATCTTTGACATTAATTAAGATAGTAGTATGGTAAACTAACTAACAGCAATATCAATGAACATAGCTATCTCACATGTAAAATACAATATTAACGTAGATCTGACTACATCTACTGATGTGGCTATGTTGTAGAAGGAAAAGAGAAAAATACACTGCTGTCTTGAAGAGGGTCGGCATCTACGATATAAAATGCATAGATAGATTTAGACAAATAAAGAAGGTAATTAGACCCATACTGGAAATTTCAAAATCTGGCATAACTGAGATATTTCAGGCTTCAAAAGATGATGGAGACTCTTTCGTAGATCAATCAGCTTTCTTACTGCATCAAATCCAACTGACTTATAGTCAAGAATTTTTGAGATATCATTAGCTGTCAAAGATGATTTGGACAGATGATTCTCAATGTATGAATCATCCTCACAAGCAGCTAAACTAGTTGAATTTTGGCATGTATGTTTTGGAGCTTCAGAAGTATCTGCACACAAGAAAGAAGTTTAGGAATGCCGGAAATAGGAAAGTATGAATGCTGTAAAATTATCTTTTCTAGCAGACAGACAACACGATGAAGCCCCAAAGAAAAGCCTAGAAAGTATACGCAAAAAATAATTTAAGATTTCAGATACTCATACCTTCTTTTTCCTTGTTAGTTAAGTATTCATCTTGTGCAACTTTTACATTGCTATTTGACACCTTTTTACGTTTCCTCAAAGATTCCTCAATCTCCGATTTAGATTTGCATGATGAATCATCACACTGTTGAACCCTTTTCCGGTTCCTTAAAGATCTATCTGAAGAATATTTCCATTTCGGGTGCTTTCCATCAAGCAGTTTAGACCAAAATATGAGAGGTTGCTCTTCTGTTGATGGCATTTTTGACTGACCTAGAATTGGAGAGTGTGCACAATAGACTCCTTCAATCTGTTGAACTTTTAATATGACATGGGAATCAAATTCGTCTGTGCTTCTGGCATTTTGTGAAATAAGTAAAACCAAATCATTTACCACTTCTTCCAAAAATGCTGTATCTGATAAGGAATCTGCAGTTTTATCCTTGTCAAGGAACTTATCTAAGTCGGCGAATAAATTAGATGCTCCCCACATTAGCAGCATATTAGCACAACTCCAGCTGATGTTCTGTAAATTTCCCTCCAAAGTTTTATTTTGCAAGGACAGCATAAGAACCTTTTCTTCAACAGTACAAGATGAATATAAGCGGAAAATTTTTATCTGCTCCAACTGAGAATCAAGTGTTATCCTCTGAAGTGCTCTTAAATCATTCATTGGGGTCCAGTCACTATCATAAATGATAATGCTGTCAACTGACGAAAGTTTAATACTTGGGAGGCATGCTCGAACTTCTAGCAGAAACAAAAATCTTCCACTCTCTAGGTTGTTAAATTTGTTTAGAGCAGCTTGCTTTTTGGAATAAATAAGACCCCCATCAATGCGTTCATAAGAATCAATCCCAAACCTCTGACGCAAAAAGTCATCTAAAATATCACCAATGGTGTCCCTTCCAGATCCACAAATTGACTGCAATTGAATATTTCCACATAAAATTTCCCTCACAAAAATATAAAATGAATTATACCACTTAACAAATCCACAGATAAGAAAATAATGGGAGGGAGAGAGGGAAATCTTGAAACAAAAATATTGATTTAAGCACTTAATTTTAGACCCAGACAAATAAAAATTTTATTGTGTAGAATGAAAACTGTATCCATCTGAAGGTGAACTAAATCTCAAAAAACGTGATGTATCGAACTCCCATTGTATAAAAAAATTCGTCTCTCTCTCTCTCATTTTCTAAAAAATAGAAAACAGGAAAACGAAAAATATAAAACCAGATTGATTATCAAATGGTCTAAAACGATTTTTAATGGCTAGATTGTAAGTTTTGCAATGGTATTCTCTTTCTAAATTACTCTCCATTTCTCTTTGCAGGATTATTTGCATAAATTAGAAGGTTCTAATAACTCCTTAATTTTGCTTCTTTTTATTTTTATTTTTTTTAATTCACTCCCTCCAGGAGTAGTTTCGTTCAAAGTCTCTGACAAATCTGTTCTCCGTACACCAGAATTGTACCATATTACTATCCTGGCTCTTGTTAGCGATCCTTCACTTAACTAATAAAAGCTGTTCATTTTGATTACAGTTTCAATCATAATAATACAATCCTATGGTCATCTAAACTCGTGCATTAAGTAAGTTCAATGCCAGATCAGTTTCTTTTTTTTTAAATAAATAAATAATAATAATAATAATAAGCCTGAATTCCACATTCCATCCCTTCAGATATATTAATAAGCACCTATCTCAAAAGCTATTAACCTCAAAAACAAAAATTACCAATTCAACCATAGGACTTACCTGGAAAAGAATTAGGACTCTCGAGCCTTTTTTTTTCATCTCCCTTAGCATTGCATCAAGAAGTTGTAGCTTACCACTTGCTTTTATTCCAATATCCAAGTAATCCACTTCTGGATGCCCCTTGGTGATCACATGTCCCATTGAAGGTTCCAGAATATAGGGATGATTACAACACTGTCAAGATACCATACATGACATTAGAGCCATTTCTCCCTTTCTTATCAGAAATATCACTAGGAATAAACAGATTCAAGGCTAAGACACAAACAAGTATGTAGTTTTTCAGTCCATTCAGTCAACATGACAACAAGAGAAAATTTAAACAGAAATCTACACACACACACAAAAAAAAAAAAAAAAAAAAAAAAAAAAAAAAAAAAAAAAAAAAAAAAAAAAAACC
>NW_019268530.1:2601086-2605710 GCF_002738365.1 Cucurbita moschata
AAAAAAAAAAAAAAAAAAAAAAAAAAAAAAATATCATATAAGAAAACAAGATAGAATAAGAATGAAAAAAAAAAAATAATGGAACATACATATCTTGGAAGACAGAAAATTTTTGCGAGTGAAGATTTGCGATGATAGAACTTTTTGCAGCATCTTGGAGCTCTTCTTCATACAAAGGTATTAAAAGTTATTTTATACATTTGCGACTTCTTGATGAAAGGGGGCAACTAAAGATACTGCCAGTATTTTTGGTCAATTGGAAGACTGCCTCCTTCCCCATTGGCAAATGAGGTCTGGGAGTTGGTACTTTTAGAGGCAGAAACTTGAACCTCATTGCCAAACGGGGATGGAGATTTACGAATAAGCCACATGCTTTATGGAGGGTGATTATTGCAAGCAAATACAAAGGCTTGATTATATTATATTTAGTTTTCAAATAAACTTGTAAAATATTAAATCTTGATTATATTATACATGTGAGCATTCGAGACAGCTTCCACTATTTCGACTATTCTTGAGGAAAAACAACTTGATTATATTATATTTAGTTTTCAAATAAACTTGTAAAATATTAAATTTTAGGTACGTGGCCACCATGATTTAACCTCATTACCCTCTAAGCTAACTATTTACATGACCCCTTATTGACCATTAGGGCAACCCACAACAATATGTTTCTTTATTTTTTTCCTTTTATATATCATAATGAAAGTTGTCTTCCAATAAAATAAAAATAAATAACACAGCAGAACATACAAATAAAATAACTCACAATGATATCTAGCTGATCTTTTCCCCTTAATTTCAATGAGAAAATAATATCCCATTCAATAAGAAAGGTAGGGAGCATTAAAATAGACATTTTCACTGGTTCGAGTACAAAATGATGTAAGAGTTCAAGAATAAACCTTCCGAGTTGAAACGAGCATTTCATGGATGTTGTCAAGCAGATCACTTTTGAATGATGAGACAAGCAATCCAGCATTAGAAAGTAGGGTGGCACAGTAAAGCTCAAGTTGCACATTTGATATACGTGCAGGAACCCAATACTCAACAAATTTAGAGGTGCAGGTATAAGCAGTATGATATAATAATCTTTCCTTCAGTTTGCTGATGTTATCACCATCATTGGTCTTCAAAGTATTATCACTTTGAACTTGGTTATTTCCCTCAAGTAGAGAGAGAAGATTATGATAATCATCTTTGATATCCTGCAAAGTCAAAAAGTATTGGTGTAAACTATAATTCAAATGGTGAGGAGTTAATAAAGCACTCACGAGAACAAACCTTTAGCTGATCAGCTAGAACAAGAAGCCACATATCTGCGTTTAGAAACTTCATTTTCTCAAAATGTGAAGAAATTGTTGGGCGTTGACACTCATCAACAACTATTACTTCCCAGTTTATACAGTCTAACACATCTAGATCCTGCAGAGAAGTATGATGTTGAATGAAGTTCCAAAGCTTTTATAGCATATTATCCAAAATAATAGTTGAGCAAAAATTATGACTAAATATTGCCTAAAGTAAATGAAGTAGTTATCATTGTTGGAAGGAATCTGATCAACCATCCAAGCCATATAATTCGATGGGAACAAAACCATTTCACAAGAATCCAATAATTTATCAAAAATAAATTAACTACAGGGGCAAAGTGTTACCTCCATCATTACTTCTGGGGAGCAAATAAGAGCTTGAAACAACGGGCGATTTCCCTGGTAAAACTCTAGGTCTCTTATGTTTTTTCGTACATTTTTGTTTCCCTTGTAAACTACAGCACTGAAAGACGGTGCATAGCGCAATAACTGATCATCCCAGGAACCAAGTGCAGTGGAAGTTGAGATGATGAGAAAGGGCCGAAGGACATCAGGCCGCAAAGTTAAAATAAATGCAATAACCTTCACCATGCGATCCTGAAGTGAATATCAACTATCATAATCACATTGCAAATACAACTAAAGAAACGAACAAATCAGAAGAATCCAATAGAAGAATGCTACTAGAAATAAGAGAATAGAAGCACTAGTCATCAATTAACACAATAAAGCCTCTTAGATCAGGCTCTTTCAACTACTTATATGCCAAAATATATAGTAGGTTGACAAATGAAAACATACAAGAAAACAAATACCACATGATTTATTAAAATTATCCGTTAAATATCATAAAAGATAATGAAATACCCAAATTTTATACATAAAATAAAAGGAAAAATTGAATTAAAAAAATATATATATATAGAGGCCGTCGAGAGTACTCTGGCCAGCGGCAAAGCTGCTAGACCGGTGAAATGCTTTGCTGTCCATCCCTTCCCACAAAAACCAAATATTCTTCAAATTAAGTTTCTCCACTGGGTAGATAGTTTTGATGGTTTTGAGTTCATCAAGATCAAACTTCTCGTTGGTGTTCCTCATACAAAGTTTTCTAGTATAAGGCAAGCATATGTCATAAACTTCTCGTTGGTCTACAGTTATAAACCATTGAGGCTTTATCCTTCTTTAGTATAAGGTAAGCATATGTCTCATTTGTGCAGTTAATAATACCACTCCCAAAAGAAAAATCTTACCCTACTTAGTCATATTTCAAGATGTCCCAAGCTGCTTTCAGAGATGTGACTTCAAGATTCTCAGATCTTTAATAGCCTTAAGAATCTCCTCTTTTTCAAATGGAGCCTCTATTCTACTCCAGTCCTCATTCATAGGGCCCCAATCAATGTTGTCCAAAATAGAACAGTTTCCTTCTAAGACCGTATAAAGATTAAAGAAGTATCCCACTGTTTCTATGAAAATATCCTCTGGAGAAGAAAGGATCCTCCCCTCTGTCTTCCAACAAATAAATAAAGTTTTGCACTCTGTTTGAAGCCCATCCATAGAAAAAGCTTGCCCTCTGAATGACATGATCCTTCTTGTTAACTATGATGGAATAATTTTCACTAGAGATGCATCCATAGATTCATTTCCTCCAAAGTGTTCAGAAGCCTTTTGTTTTGGGGATGGCATCTAGGAAGTCCCGATCCACTTTGTCCAATGCTTTCTCCCAATCAAGCTTGAAAATCTGTCCTCATCTTATTTGTCTTCGAATCCTCAATAATCTTAGGAGAAGCATTAAAGATTTTACCATCCAAAACAATGGCCAACTAACCACCATGGGTTGGCCTAGTGGTCAAGAAGGGTTATGTAAAAATTAAAGGGTTTAGAAGAAATGAATTTAAGCCATGGTAGCCACCTACCTAAGATTTAATATAATACTAAATACCTTGGTAACTAAAGATAGTAGGGTCAGGCGATTGTCCTATGAGAATAGCTGAGGTGCACGAAAGCTGGCTCACACTCACGGATATAAAAAATAAAAATAAAAATAAAAATAAAATAAAATAAAAAATCAATGGCCAACTGGTTCAAGCAACAATGCTAGATACTGAGTAATTGCAATAATGTTCACTTTATGGACCCCGTTACATTTTTCTCGGTGGATAACAGGAATATTCAGTATTCCCAACAGGCCCTAACCAAGCTGAAATATAATATAGAGCCATAACTAGACCTAAAACTCAAAATGAAATACTTCCCATTTACCATGTTTAAACTGCAGCTGGTATGCAAGTCTAAAAATTAGGGTTATTCTGAATCATACTAGTGATGATATCAAGTAAACTGCAATGATGAAAACTATTAAAGGATAACACCTTCAAAAATGATATCCAGTAAACTGCAATATAATTTACTTTGCTGCCCACAATGCAGTATTGGTGTGTAATCTCACCTGATTATCAATCACAACAGCATTTTTTGCCTCGTGCCAAAATTCACAAAGCTTGGTGACATAATTTACATAATTATCATTGAAGCCACATGTATCTCTATCTGTAAACTGTGATAGATTAACCACAGTAGTTCTTTTCCTCTCCAGTATCTGCAAATGGTATAAAAACATCATTAAGCTACATATATATCAAAAAACAGAACACCACAGAGACATGGATTTTCCAATGGCATAAAAGCAAGAGTATCACTTTTTTTTTTTTTTTCTTTTCTTGAGAAAGCAAGCCATAAAGTCATTTGTCCACCCTTGTAAGGATGCCCCCACAAAAACCAAATCGTGTAACTCATATATGGTGTTTGGTAAGACCAATGACCATAGAAAAGCATCAAGCATAGTTTCCCCATACCGAGAAGCATATGTCAAAGAACCTCTAGAGTAACCAGAAAAAATCATCAGGATATAAATAGAATAAGGACAAAATATCCAATATTTTATTTTAGAAAAAAAAGTACACAATTTAAAAGTAACCAAAAGGGAGCTTTTTTCTTATTTAAGAAAAAGAAATACAATAATACTGAAAAAAGGAAATAGAGAAGCAGAGGAATAAGACCAAAAAATGAAATGTTAAATTAATAAAAAAAAATCCGATCATGAAAAATAAAAACGATTCTACAACTCTCTAGTTAAGGAGAACTGAAAAACTTGTGGTTGTCCCAAATGGTGTCCAAATCTAAAATCAAATAAAATCAGGAATAAATTTGCTTCAATGCCCAAAATTGACCAATTTTTCAACCACTCTAAATAAGAATAAAACGAAAATAACCAAGTTAACAGCACCGGGGGGGGGGGGGGGGGGGGGGGG
>NW_019268530.1:2606562-2615691 GCF_002738365.1 Cucurbita moschata
GGGGGGGGGGGGGGGGGGGGGGGGGCAGAGGGAGGAAAATACAAATAGTGCTAAGAGCATTAAAAGGCACAAACATTCCAAGTTCATAAAATGGACTAGTCAACTGACATCCAATTTAAGTGGAAACGTAGAAATTTGATATATCATGTAAAAATTAGAAAATCCCAGAGTCAGCTCTTTTTTCAACTTCTTGTAAGAGCCGTGTCATTAACTAGGAGATTTTCAAGGGAAAGGATGACTAGGAGCCAAGCCCTAATCCAGGCCAAGTACAGCATAAAAACACTCCAGCTAACCAAGATCATTTGACGAGGAAAGTGACAAAATACTAACTTGCCCCAAGCTATAGAGTTAACCGCTTACAACAACAAATTTTCATCGACTGAAACAAATAAACTATTTAAGAAACCACATTATTTCCATGGAAGGATTAGAATAGTCAATTGTTTATGCAGGGTTCTGAGGCAGTAGAATAAGCAAACAAAAACTTTTTTTTTTTTTAGCTGACAGCCATGAAGATGGCTGATCATAAAAGTACTAACTTTTCTGAATGTACCTCATCCATTTCTGAGACATGGGAAGCAAACTTGGCCTTTTCACAGCGTCTTTCATAATCTTCCATGAGACCTTGACCATCAGATGAACTTAAAAATGAAGCACTTTCCAACTCCCATGTTGCACATTTGTAATCAAGGCCTCGCCATTTGACAAGCCACTCATATTGGCAATTCAATTCAGCCCCAGAAACTTCCCTATCATGCTCCTCACATAGCTTAGAAGAAAACAACAATCTTTTCTGTAACAAACGCTGTGGAACAGCCCACACTTGCTTCCACCTTGAATGCTGAAAGAAAAAGTGCAATCACAGTGGAGAATATCCATTGTAATAAATAAAAAATAAAATAACATCATTAATTTCCAAAAATAAACTATTCGCCATGGGCCATACTCAGTTCCATTTTCAATATTGTCCTTCACAAAAGGAGTTAATTGGACAAGTAGGTCAATATCGTAGATAAACTTCCTCCCTCTACCCAGCCATAAGAACTTTAAATGTCACCCTAAAATTTCATTTCTTGCAATTTTCAACTATAAAAAGGGTTCCTTTTCCCTCAAAATGACACAAAAACTTACTTCTATCTTCTCTTTTTACTTAAGTAATTAAGTTCCACATGATAGAAGAAACCATAGTGGTAAAACAGTACAAGAGATATTATACTTTAAAGAAAGAGTGTGAGGGAAAGGTATCATCTATTCATCTTTCTCTCCAGCTACTATTGGTTTTTTAGATCGATCATACTAAATGTTATTACCTTGTAGATTTCTAATATTTAAATTTTCTTAATTCAATTTTTGCTACATTAAATTCAATGATATCAAGCAATGAGAGAAATAACGTCAAATTGAACAACACATCAACTTTTAGAAAGAACAAATCCTAACCTGATTTCTTTTGTTGAATCTTGAAATAAGGCTTGAGGCTTCCAAAGGCAATTCACTCTCCGGTAACCAACAATTATGAGCATGAGCAAGATCTTTAAATTTCACAAAATATTGTTTCTGCCTTTGCAACCCTTGAAGATAACAACAGATAACAAAGAATCTGAAGAGAATTATATATTTATGATATAAATATATAAGGGAAAGCTGGAAAGGTCATAGACCTGAAGGTTAAAGCAACAACCATAAAAGTAACATGGTAACACAGTATTTTGAACATCTACAAGCTATTACTATTAGATGTGTAAGATTGAATTATTTAGCGAACGTACCATCAGCATTTGATATCTCTGTTTCTCTTGTATCCCAGACAGACTCTACACCCTTCGACACAGCATGGACCCCAAACTTGATCTTCCTTCGAATGCACATTGGACAATGCCAAACTCCAAGCGGAACATCGTCCAAGGGAGGATCAAGACAAGAAAGATGGAAGCTTCTTCTGCATTCTTTTCCTTCACAGCATCTTAAAGAAAATGCAAGGAAAGATACACACATTGAAACAAATCAGCATGATAACTGAAGTTTCAATATATTTCATTTTAGAACAGATTGCATGGTAACACAACAGGAGGAGTGGACAAAGTCAAAGATTAGACAATATTAGATGGAGATAGTTGTAAAAAAAAAAACGGGGAATGAAGTTGTAGGGGTTTTTCTTATATAGAAAACGTGATAATTTATAGATGATCGTTTAGAGCTTTTGGGTAGAAAGAAATAGATTTTGGAAGACACCACTTTGTTGATAAGGATATTTTTAACGAGGAACGAAACTTTTCATTGAATGAATGAAAAGAAACTATTGCTCAAAGATACAAAATTCCAAGGGAGGAGAGAGTAAAAAATAAATAAAACTAATGAAATATAAAAGCTTCCCAAGGGGCATTTGGATTAGAGTTCATTTTAATGTATTTGTTAGCCTTGTTAACTTGAGATCTAAGAAATATTTCCAACAGGGTGGAAGGCTAGTTGATTGTGTTTCCCGTCCATCCTTTATGCAAGGTTTTCTTTAAACAATCATACCTTTCCTCGTCAAATTCAACAACAAATTAAAATCCCTCCATCCAGATTGCCTTCATGTAAAAAATATTCAAAAAAGCAAAATAATAAACCAATAAAATAGTACCCACAAGAGCTTTCCTCCAACTTTGCAGATGAGACATGCATTTGGGTCAATGTCACATGATGCTTTTTCTAGCTTACACCAAACACAATTTCCAGCAGGATCTGTGATGACATTGCCCATGGGTTCCCCTCTATCCTACGACAATAAACCAAAAACAAAATATTCGTGATCAGTTCAATATAGTGTTATCTTCAATGCTTTTTAAGCAAGAGGACACGGTAAATTCTATCAATCAAAAAATTAAATCTCCTTTCAACAGAAAAGGAGTTATTATTCATTGAGATATGATACAGTAAGAAAAACAAGAGGATGATGATGCAGGGTTATAAGGGATTCCCGTCCGTATCATATGGTAAAAAGAATAAATAAATAAAAACTGGTTAAACCAGCCCTGCAATGCAATGAATATCCCAATTAGAAGAAGAATGAATGTGAAGAAGGTGAAAAGAAAAAAAATGGAGAAAGAAAGAACAAACAAACCATTTCAATGAATGTTTTTCCATTCTGCTGGTCAATTTCCACACAAGAGCAGAAGTCCTTTGATGAATTATTGTCAACCCTGCAATATGTAACAATGAAGAACACATCAAATGTGTCACTGGTAACTAGATAACTTTTTTTGAAAGATAATTTCATTGATGTGAAAAAAGGAGAGATAAAAGCTCATATCCAAAGGAGTTATAATAAACATTTCCAATTGGACAAAATAAAAGAAAGGTTATAAGAGGAAAAGGTGAACTCAGTTTATACCCAGTGTGATGAATCCAAATGTGCCCAAATAAGTGGACAGGTCCTACATGATTGGAACTATATACCCCTTCCATTCTGCCTCCACTTAATGAAAATGTGGCATCCAAAGGTTAACACGTTTTTTGATAAAAGAAACCAAGCATTCTTTAAGAACAGCCCAACATGAGGAGTCCAACTACTAACAGGAAGAGTCTCCAATCCACAGGGATAAATAGGTCAAAATTATAATGCATACTATCTATGATTTCCATCTTTTTATTACAAAAAATACTTCCATTCCCTATCAGTATCATTTTGAAAACACTAAAAGTAATACGGCAAACCAGGTATTCAAGTCTGGCATCCAAAGGTTTACAGTGTTTTTTAAAAAAAAGAAAAAAAAAATCAAGTGTTCTTTAAAAACAGCCAAGCAAGAGGAGTCCAATTACTAACGGAAAGGGTCACTAATCCAAAGGAATAAATAGGTTCAAAGTCATAATGCATACCATCTATGCTTACATTTTTTGTTATTACAAATATACTTCCATTCCCCATTAGTAAAATTTTGACAGCACTAAAACTAATATGGCAAACCAGATATTCAATTCTACATCTGGATTATCCTTATCATTCGCAATTCAATAACATATTGGCATCTCCTATTGCTTAGTGATGAGTTATTGATGGGTAATGGCAAATAACATTTTTGTCGTATAGATGGAATTCATGTTCAATAAGTACTCCATGGTGCTATGAATTGCTACAAATACTTGATATTAACATGATCAAGACTAGTACCTTTGTCTCTTCAAACAGTTGCCACAAGTCTCAACTTGGTCACTTTGTCCAGATAGAGATGATAATGATTGCACAGATCTAGCCGGTGAAGAGCACGTTTTTTCACTTTCATTCCTTACCAAGGCATTAGAGTCCAGGTTCTCCATGCTTCTTTTTCTTTTCAAAGAAATTAATTTACATTCCCCAACTGAGTCAGTATGGTCATCAACCATCTTTTCTCCTGGTATAGAATTGTTTCTCTCTAGTGTTTTCAATTTCTTAGTTGCACTGTTAACTGCATCTACACTATCGCTATCTTCATTTGAAAGTTCAGTCAGCAATTCTTCCTTGAAGGACTTCTGGCTTGGCAGTTGGAAATCTAATGCAATGTCATTTTCCACCACTTCCTTGGAAATTTTACTATTAGTCTCATTAGGGCCCTCCAAAGCTCTAGTAGAAGGTTCATCTAGACATTTGCTGCTCAATTCTTTAGTTATCGTCTCCTTAGAGTCCTCCAAAGCTCTAGTAGAGGATTCCTTTAGACATTTGCTTTTCAATTCTCCACTCTTCTCATTGCACGTATTGTTCTCATTCAAGTCTTCCTTGCAACTATGGCTACCACCATGAGTGTTCCTTTTTGGAATCTTTTGCCGCTCTCGATGGACTACAACTGAAGGAGAAGAAAGATAAGAAGACCTAATCATCAACTTGTTAAAATAGCATAAGGCATAATTATGAATTAATTAAATTTGCACAAGTAATTAAGATAGAAATAATATGGTAATGAGAACTGGATTCGAGTAATTTACTTAAGGCATTTGATTACAATTTTGTGATTAGTTTTATGTTTTTGTAAGTTTTGATTATTTCCTTACCATGAATTTTATAGTTTTCACCATTTATGAGAAAACATGAGAATTCTTAGCTAAATTCCAAATACAAAAACAAAAACAAGCTTTTAAGAATTACTTTTTTCGTTTTCAAAATTTTGTTTGGATTTTTAATATATCTTTAAAAGGTATAAAACAATAATATATACATACATACATATATATATATATATATATATATATATATAATTATAAAAAAAAATGCTTATCATACAAGACTTTAATGACTATATTTGCATGCGTATAGAAGTAAATTGACTAATTGATAGTAAGTGAACCATTATCACTCTAAAAAAGAATAATATGGACCAAATGTGAAATAGGGATGTCCATGGAGGAAGAAATACAAAAAAGGAGAAGACAATTAAGGTACCAGATGAATTAGCCTTCTTAAGCTTTTCCCTGAACAATGCCCTATAAGCACGAGCATCCATTCTCTTACTTCTGGCATTTGTGGAAACCATGTCCTGTTTTGCTGATTTTCCAGCCTCTCTAGTTCCATGACTCGATTGTTCACTACTTTTCTCTTTCTTTTCCTTTTTTCCCTTCATATTTGTTGAGCCTGAACTTTTAACTGATTTCTTAGATATAGATCTTGAAGAGGTAGATAAAGACTGTTTTTTACCCCTCTCAGATCTTCTAACCGAATTAACCTCATTCTGATTTTCAAGGGTACCATGTTTCTTTTTATCTTGAGGAGTGCTAGATGGTTTGTTGTCAAGACGCTCAGATTTTCTAGATTTGGGAGGGGTTGCATCAATCTTTTTCTTCAATGATGTGTCTCTTGCAGATCTTCTTAAAGAAGATGTATCAGGCGTTGTAGAACCTGCTCTTGTCGTGACCTTATCACCATTTTGCTTCCCTTTTAGATTGCTGTTTTCCTCATTACTCGCTTTGACACTAGATCGAGTGTCCTTTACCATACTTCCAATTACTGCATATAAAAACATTTACATTAGAAGTGAGTAATATAAAAGCTTCAGCTTCAAATAGTTGAATTAAATGCAATTTCCTTTAGCTTCAAAGCTTTTACAGTATTTATTTCATTGAACGGGCTTATCATTTTCTCAAGACTCACTCGGAGTGTCAAGAAAAAAGAAGAATTCAACAAAGCTTCAAAATTTTGACTTGTAAAAAAATAAAATAAAATAAAAATAAAAATAAAATAAAATAAAAATTGGAAGTGATATTCTGAATTCAACATACAGTTTAACAGCAGCATTCATTTGAACCAGATTGCATAGCCACAAAATTTTATTCCAAAAAGATGTACCAAAGCAAAGAACTATGCAACTACTGCCATGGAGAACCAGATTGCAAAAGGAAAAGCTTATGCATATGCTTCAAACGAACCATGCAATGCAAAAAATAATCACAATGCGGAATGAATTTTACTAAATCAGACTGACTTGCAAAAAAGACCCCGTTAGCGACATACCCAGAAGCCCTAATCTATTCCGCAAACCCACATTACCGACAATGAAAAGAAAAAAAAACTAAAAACAACCACATACCTCTACCGCACAAACTGCATGTAGATTGAAGAACCCTAACTCACTAACAACAGATGAAAACTCGAGGAAAACTGGGAGCTTATTTACAATTTACAGAATGGAGAGACTAAATCAAAAGATTCAGAGAAGTTGGGTGACAATCTCGCAACAAAATACATATAACTTTCAGAAAAATTAACCAGATTAGACCTTCAGATTCGAGAAGAGGATAATACTTGGCTTATTATGCTTAGCACATTTGGTACCGATTCGTTTGCTTGTGGGGCACGTGAGATTTCGGTATATCTTCGATTAATGTGAGATATTTGAATGGGATTTTCTTTTAAGACTCTTAATTCTTCAACATTTTTTAATTATTATCTTTCATAGACTCCGAGGGCACATCTAAGTGAGTGTGACAGCTCAGATCCACTGCTAGTAGATATTGTCGGTTTTGGGCTTTTCCGTTCGGACTTCCCCTCGAGAATTTAGGCCTTCCCCATTTGAGTGAGTGTAACGGCCCAGATCCACCGCTAGCAAATATTGTCGATTTTGAGCTTTCCCTTTCGAGCTTCCCCTCAAGGCTTTAAAACGAAGTTTTCCCCATCTAAGTGAGTGTAACGGCCCAAATCCACCACTAGCAGATATGGTCGGCTTTGGGCTTTCCCATTAGGGCTTCCCCTCAAGGTTTTAAAATTCATTTGCTAGGGGAAAGTTTCTACACCCTTATAAAAGGGTGTTTTGTTCTCCTCCCCAACCAATGTGGGACGTCACAATCCACCCCTTCGGGGCCCAATGTTCTCGCTGGCACTCTTTCCTTTCTCCAATCGATGTGGAACCCCCACCAAATCCACCCCCTTTGGGCCCAGCGTCTTTACTGGCACATCGTCTCGTGTCTATCCCCTTTGGGGAACAGCCTCCTCGCTAGCACATAGTCTGGTGTCCGGCTCTAATACCATTTGTAACAGCTCAGATCCACCACTAACAGATATTGTCCTTTTTGGGCTTCCTCTCAAGGCTTTAAAACGTGTCTGCTAGGGGAAGATTTCCACACCCTTACAAATAGTGTTTTGTTCTCCTCACCAACCAACGTGGGACATAAGGATAAAGTATGCTGAAAGGACTTGTGTTGGTTTGTGGAGATAATTTTCACTCTTAGAAATTATGAGTAAATAACATGATCGTATTGGTCAATCGAAATATTTTCCATTATGATATTGGTAGAAGGTCGAGAGGTCAAGGGTTTATATAAACACCCAGTCTATACACCAATCCGAACATATAGTTCAACAAATTATTATCTCATAGCTGAAATGGCTAAATTAAAAATTTTTAAGGACGGATGTTTGAAAGTTGTTTTTAGATTATTACACTCCTTTGTGTTCTACGTGTATGAAAGTGATGTATGCAGGGTTGATAGATACAAAAGTGATGAGTACCCAGTGAGACTTTGCAGGTATGAAAGTGATGTTCGTTTAGTAAGGTACGTGTGCACGGAAGTGATATTTATTGATCTATGTATATGAAAGTGATACACATCTCGATGATAAGAAATACAATATGTTAATCTTAGTCTTGGTTGGATCAATATTCATTTTTCAATATTTTCGGACAATAGCAAAGACAATCTTAGGCAGTTCTTTAAAAAAAAAAATCTTGAGATATTGAAGGAAAGTCTGACTGTTCTTAAAAAGCTTTTATTTTTTAGTTATTTCTATTTGATTAAGTTTTTTAAGGTTCATATATTGTACGTATAAGGTAACGACCAAAGTTATATTCTAAAACTTAGGTCGTTACATAATATCTAATACAGCAAAATATTATTTATTATGTGTGAGACATCAATTCTCCTTCTTCACATATCGTAGTTGAAGTTGAATCGTTCGATTATTAAGTGGTTGTAAAGGCCTTGCATTAGTGTTCGAGTCCTGCAATTTAAATTGTAACACGTTAAATATCTAAAAAAAAAATTAATTGGTGTCTTATTATTATATAATGTTTGTCAATTGACAGTCTCATTTAATAATTTATTTTTTAAAAAATTTAAATTTATTGTTACATTTACTAAAATATTAATCTTAATGTTAAATTTAATATTTCTTAAAATATGTTTTACTTGAAAAATTTAAGCATTAATTATAAATATAATATTTAAAATAACGAATGAAAGTCAAAAGGTTTGAGTCTATCTATTTTTGCGAAAATTTTCTTATGAATAAAATAAAAAATCTCAAAAAAAAAAAAAATCTAATTATTTTAAAAGAATAAATAAATAAATAAATATAATTTCTATATATGTATAGAAAACATTCAAATAAAAAAAAAATATTTCATAAGAAAAAATATAATATAAAGTTGACTATATATAAAATATTTATTTTATTGGCTAATTAATTAGTCAATAAATAATAATTTAAAACCATTAAGACCCATTTACACAAATTAATGAGTGTTTTTCTCTCTTTCCTTCTAACCCATCTCGAGATATTTTTATCTTTGGATAATAATTACTTTGGATTTTAAAAAGCAAATATATATATATATATATATATATATATATATATATATATATATATATATATATATATATATATATATATTTTTTTTCTCTATCATT
>NW_019268530.1:2616473-2633735 GCF_002738365.1 Cucurbita moschata
ATATATATATATATATATATATATATATATATATATATATATATATATATATATATATATATATATATATTTTTTTTCTATCATTGCCAAAATTCATCTTAAAATCGGCGAAATAAATAGGATCTTACATCGTGAACAGCTACGCGAAGCAATTCTATTTGTTCGGGTGTAACGGTCCAAACCTAAAAAATGCAAAAAAGGTGAATTAATCTCAAAAGCAAACACGACATTCAACATAAATAGTCGTACAATATTTAAAAAAAATAGAGCTCTGAATGAAAATTACCTGTCTAACAATCGTCCAAATGACATTTTGAGTGCACGGAGGAGTTGTAAGAGAGCCAAGGTACCTATAGTATAGAATACTTCGCATCTTCAGCAACGATGCATCGATCATATTGATTTCTTTAGTTTCATTTGTATATGAAATTTCTTCCAAATCCTCTTTTATCTGAGGGAAAAAAACATTAAATAAAAAAAATTAAAGCCTATCAAAACTTACGTGGAACAACTCAAGCACAGTACTACTAGTAGATATTGTTCTCTTCGAACTTTCTCTCAAGATTTTAAAACGCTTCTACTGAGAAAAAGTTTTGACACGCTTATAAAAGGTGTTTCGTTCCCCTGTTAAATTGATGTTTGATACATACCAAGGACAAGAAAGGGTCGGGTTGTCCAATCCGATAGAGAATTCCGATGACAGCAATACTTCCATTTTGGCTTTGATGAACTAAATGAGCTTCTAAAGGAAAGGTTTGGCCATTGACGGTGTGCTCGGAAGGGGAGTGCCAATGGCATTGTTTGAAGACGTATTGAGTACCATTCACTTCTATATACCCAGCTCCATCGCCCCATTTCAGCTGAACAACATTGCTCAAATTAGATCAAATATGGTACTATATTATAGGGCTGTCACGTACGAAAAACGCTATAAAAAAGTCTATGAAAACGTTTTTCGTATGCTATCGTAGAGCTATAATAACATGAACACTCGATGAAAATTAAGTTTACCATTATGTCATGGCCTCGATTCTTGAGAGTGCCATTAGAAGGGTTGTAGTAGATTTTGAGGTCTCCAAAATTGGGCATGATTTGAACTCTCTTGTGCGACAAATCGATAGGAGATTGCATCGTGCCAGTTTTACATTTACGCCATTCTTCTTTGATATTTCCCCAATTTGCTGGTCCTTTTTCTCCATCTTCTTCGTAATTGAATTCGCTCTCATCCTCTTCATGAACATGAAAACAATCGAAGTATATGTAGCTGAGTTGATTCGATTCGATTCGATTTTTCTAAAAAATATATATTTTTTTCCTCCTAAAAAACCAACTACGAGCTTGTGAGAATTGAATCTAGAGATGTTCATGGATCGAGGTTTCTCCGTCCCTGTCCTCGTCTCCTATTTCAATTCCTAGGGAATGTGCAGGATTGAGTTTTCCATGAGGAATTATTTAATTATAATAATATGTCAAACATGATACTTACGATAAAATATGATATATAGTAAACTATAATTCATGACTAAATATCCTCAACAGCCGGGACAAAATTTACGGACCCCGTTACGGTAACGGAGATAAATCTCTTAATCACTCACGGCTCCCTCTCCTATTTCCTGTGTAAACGAGGATTTTCCATTCCATTCTAAGTGAATTAAATAGCCATCTCTAATTGAATTCTCGGACTTTTTAAAGACCTAACATTTTATTGATCAAACCCATCAATCAAATCAACAAATTTGTTCGCACTTAGCATTTTTTTTGTTTCTAAAGTCAAAAACCGGCCTAGATTCACAGCTAGCAATATTACCCTTCTTGAGCTTTCCCTTTCGGGCTTCTCCTCTGCTAGGGAAAGGTTTTCACACCGTATAAAATGGTATTTTGTTCTCCTCCTCCAACGAATGTGGATATCACGGAAACATTACAAAACATAGCACTTGAATAGAAAAAGAACGCACAAAAAAAAGCTCATAACTCAATGATTCCCTACCAACTTCTTGAGACATTGCAGGGCTTGAAACCAAAAGAAAAGCACAGAAGAATGAGCATAACATCACTTGAAAAGAGAGCTTCTTCTCCATATTAAGGCCTTTCATTTGTTGTTAATGGAGATTTTGAGAACCAAAATTGGTGTCCATTAATATAGCTCTAAGTTGAAGCGTTTACGTATACAACTCTCAAACTTTGCACTAATAATTTGTTGTACCTCTACGTCTACAACTCAAAAGCCTGCGTTAGGTTTGGTAGCTTTACAACTAAACAAAGAGTACCCATTTGGTTCTACGTATTAAATACATTCATGAACTCATTCATGAGTTCTGTAACAGTCTAAACCCACCGTTAGTAAATATTGTTTGCTTTGATTCGTTACGTATTATTGTCAGCCTCATGGTTTTAAAATACAGGCACGCTGTCTGATGTTTGGTTTTGATACTACTTGGAACAATCCAAGCTTACAGCAGCTAGCAGATATTGCCTGTTTTAGCTCGTTACGTATCCGTTAGCCTCATGGTTTTAAAAGTGATATCCTACATTGGTTGGGGAGGAGAACGAAACACCCTTTGCCCTAGCAGACGAGTTCTAAAGCCTTGAGGGGAAGCTCGAAAGGGAAAACCTAAAAAGAACAATATCTGCTAGCTATGGACCTGGGCTGTTACAACATTTACTATGAAGATGGTCTAGCCCTACTCCGACTGGTGCCTCACACTGCTCGAGGATTGACTCTGATACCATTTATAACACCTCAAATCCACCGCTAACAGATATTATCCGCTTTGATATGTTACGCATCGTCGTTCGTTAAAATGAATCCATGCTCTCCCAAAGTCCACTTCAATTGTCCAACAACGTTGGGACATAAGCAATTTAAATTGCTATAGATTTAAAACCTAGACACCTAAAGACTACCAATGGTGTTTAATAAGGTATAAATATCATAAACGCAAGAAGTTATATATATTTTTTTTAGAATATATGATCAGTTGACTTAAACAAATTAATAAAGATTAATAAATTTAAAATTAAATTTACTACTTCAAAAATCTGCCTATGGATAGTTCAATCTAGTTCGAGACTACCGAATGTGTGAAATCCCATATCAGTAAACGCGTTTTAAAACTATAAAGTTGTTTAATATATTCAACTGGCTTATAATGTGATTAACTTTTTAAAATGGTTTAATAAATTTAATATTTCTCATTAAAAAATCCACCGAAATAGATACGAATCAGTCTCGAAACTTAGTTTATGGTTTAATTATATACATATTTTTCACTAGATGAAATTAAAATGATAAAAACGAACTTTTAACCTAATTATAATTATGAACAAATTATCGTACAGTACATACGAGTGCAACTTTAATTCTATAGTGAAGTGACATGAACTAAAATTAATTAATTAAAGAGTTTAATTAATCAATTTTATATAATTAATACGACCATTTTTCTATTCAAATCTATGGTAACTTTTGTATGTCTATCGTTTTCTCTCTCTTTGTTTAAGAGGCAATTTTCATGAATTTTAAGAATGTTCTTGAGTTGAGTCGAGTTTGGTCGAGACATTTTTTTAGACCCAATCTAATTGTTTCTGTTGTCAGTTTTTTTTTTTCAACCAAAATAACTCTTATTAAATAAACGAACTCAATTCAACCCAACAATAATTTTTTTTTGGTTTAGTTGGTTTGAGTTCTTCAGATGTATATTAACGTTTTTTGTTTTTAATAAAAGTAAAATATCTATAGATTTATTTTCAAAAAGATTTACAACTCAATTTAAATATATAATATATTAAAAAATTATTTTTAAGAGTTATTTGGAGAATAAAGAATAAAAAATGATTATGAAATTATATATATATATATATTTCGGTTTAACCTAATCTAGTTGTAGGGAAACCTATAAACCAACTCAACTTATAAACGGTTCATTATTTGAACTCAATCAAATCCAAATAATTTTGTAATCAAATTCAAACCATACGACTTAAGTTGGGTTGATTGAATTTTTTGAGTTATCAAGTGTTTTGATGCGACACTCGAGTAAAAGAGGCAAACATGAATAAACGGATACCACATTTGAATGAGAGCGATCTTGAAAGTATGAAAACTAAAAAAAGGCTTAAAAAGATATAAAGTCAGTACCTATACTAACAAGGTCCACGTTTCTTCTCCGTGACTCAATCACAGAAATTTAATACTTAAACGTACATTACTTGGAGCAATTCTGAATTACACTCAGAAATTTTCCTTAACATGAATATGAGGGAGGAAAGTTTGTTACAAACACTCGTGTTGATCTGTGAGAATAGTTTTTCTCATTTAAAATTCGTAGAAATGAGAAAGAGGGTGGAAACATGGCGAAAAGGATAGAGAGAAAATGGGAGAGAAGGAGAGTGATGGAGGGGGAGATATGTGGAGATGGCAATTTCGAGGTAATTTCTCGAGAGATTGAGAAATGAACGTAGCTAAATTCTACGCAAAATAATAATTAATATTTTATTCATTGAGAAATGCTTAAATTGGTAATCAGTAAATGAATATATTAAATTAATTTTTTAGCATAAAATAAAATTAGAGAAATTAATTAATAAGAATTAAAAAAACGAAGGACAAATATGTCATTTAAGAATGTCCTCGAACACAATAATCATAAAAACCTATCGAGGTATCTAAAATACTCGAGTATCTTATTATAAAAAAATTAAGACATTTATTTGATCTTAAAATAAGTTTCGTGAACGATCCAAATTTAATAAATAAATAAATAAAAATTATAGTTTATGTTTTCACCAAACAAATAGTCATTGAGAGAGATGGTGACGTGTTGAGCAATTTCCATGGAGGAGGAAATTTCTTGGAAATTTATATCACTATGATGTAATTAATTTCTATTGAGAATTACTTGATAATCAAAATTAGAGTATGGACCCAACTCCACTTATTTTAAATTCTTTGATAATGATTGCAAATTTTGTTAAATATTTTCAATTTCAAACATAAAAACAAGTATTTTAAAATTAATATTCATTCCTTTTCGATTTTATTTTTGTTTTTCGTTTTTAGATGATGCATAAACTTACGAGACATGTGACAAAGGTGTTCAGACTAACGAAGTTATAGATATGGTGATGAATCAGGGTCTCACGAGCTTTCAGATCTGCTCATTTCATTTTTCAGGTAATGACGTTACTTATTCCTTGTCATTTCGTTGTTATTTCTCTCTTGTTTGCTTATATGACGTCTCTTTCAAAAATCTCCCTCTGCCCTCGTTTTCTAAAACCTTCTCTTAAAACTGAGGCTAGAGGCTCGAGCATACGTCGCTTGGCCATAGGTGACGGAAAAACGAATTGGCTTAACTCACTTGTCGTTGGAAAGTGAGTGCCACACAATCGCAAGTCCGCTGTCATTAAAAGTGCAATTGTGACAAGTGGCTTTATCATAAGAACTCTATGATTTTCTTAGGAGGCATGTGAGTGAAGACAGAACATGCTCGAAGAATTGTTAAGTAACGTAGTTCGAATGTTGGGCATGAGTCATTACGTACGTTAGATTGGTTTATTATATTCCGAATTAAATTTCCCCGCCACTTAAAAGAATGACAATCGATTAATTTCATTTTCGAAAGTTGACAGATTTATTAAATACGAGCGGGAATGGGCCACCTATGAAGTTGTAAAAGAAAGTGTACGCCAACATTTTGTTTCCAATATCCATTAATTATGTATGGAGATGAGATTGGGAAGAATTCATTGGCATTCTCCATTTTTTTCAAACTTAAGTTGAAATAGACGAAGGAAGAAACAAAGAAGCTTCAAATTTGTATGTTTGATGCTTATAAATACCTAGTTTTTGTTCTAAAATCACCACAAACCACAGCCAAATTGCTTAGCTAAAGAAGAACCCAAAGGTTTTAAAGATGGAGAAGCTCCCATTTCACGTCATTTTTGGCTCATTTTTATGTGGGTTTCTTCTGGTTTCGTGGCCTGTAATGTGTCAAGAAGTTGGTAGGGAACCCATTAAATCATCTTTTATTTCTCTATTTCTTCGTGTTTATGTTCGTTAAACGTAGAATAGATCATATCTGTACATAGTAAGATAATCTACTAATTTACTTGTTTGTTGCTATGAATTAAGGAGAATCTATGATTGAATAGATCATATCTGTAGATGTTACTTCTATAAATACATGAGTTTTTTAGATCAAAGTTAATATATTTTGTTTTGTTGTTTTGATTGGGAGCAGAAGATCAGAAGGAGTTTGATTATGACGCTGAAGGAAATAGAGGGCCTACTCATTGGGGAGATCTTAAACGAGAATGGCATGGCTGTAAGACTGGGTTGATGCAATCTCCTATTGATTTGTTGCACAAGAGAGTCCGAATTGTGTCCCATTTTACCAACCTCAAGATCGACTATAAACCCTCCAATGCAACTCTCAAGAACAGAGGTCATGATATCATGGTAACCAAAACAATATTTTCTTTCATTTTCGTGACATCCCATGTCAGTTGGAGAGGAAGACGAAACGTTCATTTATAAGAGTGTTGAAACCTCTCTCCTGGTAGATGGGTTTTAAAATCTTGAGGAGAAACCCATGAGAGAAAGCCCAAAGAGGACAATATAGGCTATCCATGCGCTTGAAGGTTACAAATGATATCAGAGATAGACACCGGTTGGTGTGCCCGCGAGGACGCTAGACCCCTAAAGAGGGTGGATTGTAAGATCCTACATCGGTTGGAAAGGGAACAAAACATTCGTATAAGTGTGTGGAAACCTCTTCCTATTAATTTTTGGCTTAGATATATTAAACCCTGGTCAATCAAACCCAATTTGTTCGATTTGAGTTGGGTTTGATTCGAATGAATAAATTTTTTTATAAATTGGGTTGGTTAATGACTCCGAACCACACCAACCCAAAAAATTTATGGTTAGATTGGATTGAAGATGTCTCAGTCCGACCCGACCCGACCCGACCCAACCCACGAACACTCCTAAGTTATATGATAATTTACAATTAGGTTTACGATAAAGAACGAACACTAATTTGATCTAATTTTATACCTCGAGAATGATACGTTAAAACTTTATGTAATTTAACCTAATTTGAACTACTTGTTGTGATGGTTGCAGCTGAAATGGAGTGGTGGAGCTGGATCTATAAATGTCAATGGAACTCGATACTTTCTAAGACAATGTCATTGGCACTCACCCTCTGAGCACACCATCAATGGAAGAAGGTTTGCCTTAGAAGCTCATTTGGTGCACCAAAGCCGAACTGGAAAAGTTGCTGTCATTGGACTTCTCTACAACATCGGACGACCAGACCATTTCTTGTCCAAAGTAACCCTCAAAACCTTAACCATTGTTTCAAAATTAAGGTTTGTTCTTCTACATGTTTGTCTTTGGAACTCATTTCCCTTTCATTTTTTTTTTAGTTGGAAGAGTATTTGGAAGATATATCGAATTCAAGGGAATACGATCAATTGAATGTGATCGATCCATCGTTGTTAAAGATGCAAAGCAGTTTATATTATCGATATATCGGCTCTCTTACCGTTCCTCCCTGTTCTCAAAATGTCCTTTGGACGATAGTGAGAGAGGTATTTTTTAATTGAACTTCTACGTCTTTGATCTCAATTTTACTCGGAATTGTATTTTCTATGGTTAAATGATCACTATCGTATATTTTTCAGATTAGGACGGTTGCACCCGAACAAGTGAAGTTGCTTCGTGTGGCTGTTCATGATGTAAGTGTGATTGTTTTTCATACGATAATGTTTTTTTTTTGTTCTTCTTTGGATTTTGTCTAATGCATCCTTTATATATGCAGGACTCGGACACTAATGCAAGACCTCTGCAACCTCTCAATGATCGAAAGATTCAACTTCGAATAAAAAACTAATCGTGGAGAATTGATTGCATCTACTATATGGAATAAATATTTATTGTATTTTTCATTCCAAACACCATGGCTATCATGCCATATCTTAATTTTTTTATATGTTAACACATGTTATGAAATTTATAATAAACTCAATAATAAAAGAATTCTTGTTGTATTAAATTTTGGATGTTAACTGATTTGAGTTGATTATGATATGAATGGTTATCATACATTAATCGATTTGAATTGGTAGCCAATTGTTTAAACCTAGAAGTTATTGAAGATAGTAACTTTCCGCTCCTTTAAAAATTCCCTGTCATCCTATCATCTAGACGTAGCACTCGAGGAAAAAAAGAAAAAGAAAAAAAAAATGTAAGTAACAAAGGGGCAAATAGGTAATTTTGCCCTTCTAGCGGTCCAAAATCCTAGCAATTGTGTGAGAAAAGAGGAAAAGGGAGGAAGAGAGAGTAGAGAGAAAACCTAGAGAGAAGAAAGAAAGAATCATTTGAAAACTCATCGGAGCTGGAAGTCGCAGCTAGCCACGATCTAATGATAAGGACTTCTTCTTGGAAGGAAAAAGAAGATGTTGGCGTTCAGAGTCCGATTTTCAGTCAAGAGATTGAGAAAATCGGCAAGGTAAGATCTTGATTGTTTTTCTCAAATCTAGAACTCTGTTGTGAATCAAGATCTGAAATTTTGATAGGTTCGTCTAGAGGAATTCTGCACAAGATTCATGAAAGAAACTAGCTGAGAATCTGGTCCGAAGGCAAAGATTCGAGCCGATTTTTAAGAATGGAGGAGAGAGAAAAAATTTTGGCGAGTCATGTGTCAAACCAACTCAGTGAACCGCGACTGCAGAATCCAACCCGCACGTGACACCTGCGACTAGACTTTGTATGGGCACGTGGCGGCACGTGGGAGCGCGTGAGTTTCTGTTTTCCGTCCGTCCAACTTCTGTTTGCCCGATTTCTGCCCCGATTCCATTTCTAAAGATGTTTTTATGCGAATAGGGACCTAATTGGAGAAAATCAGTATTTTTGGACACCTTACGGGCATGGAAAACGCTAGCGAAGGGGCACACGTCAACCAAGTAAGTCACCACCAGGTATTTAGGAAGAGGAAGAAATACTTGTAGGATTCGTTTGAATTGCATGCATGCTAGTACATTTGGCTTAGATTAGTTTTCCATAAATGAGATTAGGCAGATTGATTGTTATGAGCATATTTGGTGAATTATCTAGGTGTTGCTTGTATGCTTTAAACTTCCGCTATATGCATATGTTTAATTCATGTTGAAATAGTGAACTCCATGTTTCGGGTACTTGAGGGATGACATCGCCCCGTTGAGCATAAACTCCGCTTTCCGAGTCCATGATGGAGGTCATCGCCCCATTAAGTATGCACATCTAATTTGCATGAATTAGTATGCACATCGCTCTATTATTTTCCATGACCCATTACTATGATAAGCCTAGGGAATTGTAGTTTCCATGACCCATTACTATGATAAACGTAGGGAATTGTAGTTAGGAGTGACAAGTCACTCAGTGTAGATAAACCTTCCTCTAGGAACCTAATAGATTATCAAGCGAAGAAGTATCTTATGAGTGTTCTTAGACTGCTAGTTGACCGAACGGTGTCTATAGTTTCGTGGGAGGACTAGAGGTCCTGATCAGTTCTTATTGCTCCTAGCCATTTCGCATGGGAAATGTGTCCCCACGTAGTATAGCCCATTAGCTGCATGGGAACGGGTTGGGTCGCGCCCCTCAAGAGGACTATTATGGGCTTAGGAGGTATTCAACACACCCCTAAGCAAGATATCATGTAGTCTCAATTAGCCATGTAAAGGTAGCGCCTCGTAGAGAGATACCGGTCAGTCCAGCTTAGCATAAGAAACTCTTAGGTATCAAATGAAAGGACGGAGAACCAATAAAGCTCCAAAGAACAAGTCTCAATGAGCGAGCCCCAGAGGGACTAAAACTAGAACCAGGCATCCTTGAGCCAATTAGAAGACCGTGTTAAGTTTAGGATGCGATGAGAGCCCACAAGTAGGTGGCCTATTGAGTATAATTTTTATACTCATTCCTTTCTACCTTTTTTTTAGGTGTCGGTCGAGGTGGAGAAGCGTTCGAGAGCTGTGCGGTCACAGGGGTCATTCGGGAACGTCAGTCCTTTTTTGGTCTTTTGGAGTCTTTGTGTATTCCTTTCATATTTGTATTTCCTATTTTAAAATTTGTACTCCGTTTATATTATTTGAAATTTAACTTCTCTTTCCTCCGTTTTAAGTCTTTAATGGATTTGCATCTTTTATTATTTCTTTCTTTTCTTTTAAATTCTTTATTTTTATTTATTTTTCTTTTCTTTTTTATTTCTTCTTGTGGGTCACAATCCGAGTTTCGAATCTTCGAAAATCGAGTCGTGACACAGGATCACTCTCGTTCAAATAGGATATGAGTTCATTCATATACTTTGTTGTTTACTCGAGTGTAACATTGCAGCAATCGGTCGATAAGCCAAAATGGATATCAGTTCGTTTCCCTCGTGAATGTCATTGGTTGTAAATGAGTTTTTTTTAACAAAATGTAAGCCAAAATGGATCTATCTGTTGTTATAGTGCTAGATTTGTAGCTAGACAAGGATTTGAGAACCGGTGGATAGAAGCCCAAAATGTGTGGGCAAAACCCTAAACCCGCCGCTAGCAAATATTGTCTGTTTTGTCACGTTACATATCGTCGTCAGTCTCATGGTTTTAAAACGTGTTTCCTAAGGAGAGATCTTCACACATTTGCAAGCAGTGATTCGTTCCCCCGTCCAACCAATGTAGTATCTCACAATCCACTCCCTTTGGGGACCCAACTTCCTTGCTGACATACCATCCGTTATCTGGCTCGATACCATTCGTAACAGTCCAAACTCACCACTAGGAGATATTGTTCACTTTGACCCATTACGTATCGCCGTCAGCCTCACGATTTTAAAACACATCTACTAAAGAGATGTTTCCACATCCTTCCAAGGAATGTTTGGTTCGCCTCTTCAACTAATGTAGAATCTCACACGTCCGACACTGAGCGTCTGCAAAACATATCCTATCGAGAATTTCACACCTCTCCCAGCGTCGTTAAAGCAATGTTGAGAAAGGTTAAGAACTCACAATGACACGAGTCACATCGAAAAAACTTATCTCTTTTTACGTCGTTATAACGTCATTGGAAATAGGTTAAGAACACTCGATGCATGCTAAAACTCGACTAACATGGATCCTTCCTTAATACATAGGCACTCATTAAAGCACTTTGCACCTCTTCAATAGCCACTCGCCCTAAACCATAATGTGGCTTAGATTTTGATAGCCCTACCAAGATATTCCAGATGTCATAGACCATGATCGTTACAAGGCAACCACCTGTGTTCAACACTACGGAGCTAACCAAGTGTACTCAACTTTAACCCTAAGCCTTCTATTTCACCAAAAATGATACAACTATTCTTCATGTTCATCATTTCAATCCATTTTAAAATATTTCTTTAAGAATTTGGGGGCAACCCACTTAATCTTTGCCTGATTTGATGAAGAACAAAAAACCCCAATTAAGAATGGCCAGTTATGTGCTATATAAACAGTCCACCAGCTCAATAGAACAAAGTTATGTGCTGATCAGCTCGACCGTGCTAATTGAAGGAACGTCTCATACAAGGGTCGGACGACTGGCCAATAAACACGAGCAGCAGCTGCCACATGGGTGTCCTAGAAGATATGTGGATTGTTCGAGTAACCGAAACAAATTAGAGACTAATATGGATAGTAACTATCATTTCTTGTAAATATATTTTGACTACCATATTTTAAAGATTGCTCTGGTTCGAATGTTGTCTTAATTCATTTACGTGTATCTCATTTACTCGTAGAATGATATCTAAAGGTAATTCCTTTTTGAAAGTGTACAGACACCCCACTTATGGCTGCCTCATTCAGTGGAAAATACCACACATCACTCTAAAACCCACAATTATTTGAATCTTGGAATATTTTCTACATAACTCTATTGCTCACTTTTCTAGAATTTAAATAAAGTAGACCGTGATCTCACGACGATTGGAGAGGAGAACGAAACACTTTGTAAGAATTTGGAAATCTCTCCCTAACATACACATTTTAAAATCGTGAGGTTGACGTCGATACGTAGTAGGCTAAAGCGGACAATATCTGTTAATGGTAAGCTTGGGCTGTTGCAAATGGTATTAGAGCCCGACATTAGCGGTGTGCAAGCAAGATCTCACATCAGTTGGAGAGGGGAACAAAACATTCCTTATAAGGGTGTGAAAACTTCTCCCTAACAAATGCGTAAATCGTGAGGCTGACAACAATACGTAACGAGCCAAAACGAACAATATCTACTAGCGGTGAGTTTGATTGTTAAAAAAATAGTTCAAAAATGTCAATATCGTAGGCTATGATATTATATCTTAGGACATATCATCTTGAAAGCAATTGATCAAAGTTGTTCTTTTTAAGACTTTATGAAGTCAACCAATATGTCAACTTGAGCAAATTTCAAAAACCACTAACCAGCTAGACGTGTCTTCAACTTGGAAAAAGAAGCATCCTCTTTTCATCAACTCTTATGGATGAGATATCGACTCTACACTTTTCAATACTAAAAAGTTTATCTGAGAAAGTGTCATCACAACATATGAGTAGTGACTCAATTTAAATAACTTTTATGAACGATAAAGGACTCGATAAATTTCAACTGTCTTTAGTATTGTTTGAGACCACATCTAAACGAGAGCGATACTAAGAATAAAATGACTAAAAAAACTTTAAAAAAATAAAAGTTACTTCCTACATCAACAAGGTACACTTTTCTTTTCAGTAGCTCAATCATACGAGCTTCATGGTTAAACGTGCTATACTTGGAGCAATTCTATGTTGGGTGACTTCCCGATGAATTTTCCTAGAATGCATGTGAGTGAGAACAAAGTATGCTGGAAAGACTCATGTTGGTCGGTGAGAATAGTCTTCACTCTTAAAAAGTAAAGAGTAAGTAACATGATCAAGTGCTGAATCCAAATTCCGACTCCTGGACATGGATCGTTACAATTTATATCATGATGTGTGGGTCGTAACAGATATAAAATTTTGAAGGATTAGATTGTAACTCGAGTTTGAGGAATCTTATAATGTCCCGTTTTTACTCGACCTTTCATGAATTATGTTTCTCCCAACACATGGCATTAGAGTGCAAAACCTGATGAGAAAAGCATAAGTGGTTTAGGGTTTGTACCTGATTTTCCCTATTTAGAGTGGCATTGATATCAAATCCATTAGAGATTATTGGGTCACCAATAATGATTTGGCACCCCACCTTTTAATAGCGCCTATCATTGTAGCCAACGATGATGCACAACAACCATGTTGGACGCACCTCCAACATCCTTTCACTTTAATCACGACATTACCCCTACATTTATACTATTCTTTTCATAGGATTACTAAGTGTTCAAATTATTGTCAATTCTTTATCACTTACCTCGATTCGATCCGTAGGATTAGTAAGTGAGTTTATTGGCGTAACATCGTGTTATTTCGAGAGGGGAATCGTGTTTCTTCCTTGTATTTGAGGGATCATATGTTTTTTTTTTTTTTTTGTTCATCCCAAGTTATAGGATTTTGATATTTGGAAGTTAATTTTCAAGAGGTCACCCAACATAGAATTACTTTGAGCAAAACACGTTTAAATATAGAATTTTTATGCTTAAGCCACAGAAAAGGAAAGTATACATTGTTGGTATAAGGAGTGACTTTCAATTTTTTTTAGGTTTTTCTTAACCATTCTATTCTCAGGATTACTCTCATTCGAATGTAATATCGGTTTATTCATGTACTCTTCCTTTACTTGTATGTTACAGTAACCATGGAACATCTTCCTAGTTCCTACCAGGAATGTTGGAATCACAATGCACAAATGTGATGTTCCACATTGGTTGGAGAGGAGAACAAAACACCATTTATAAGGGCGTGACGCGTTTTAAAGCCTGGAGGGAAAGCCCAAAGAGAACAATATCTACTAGCGGTGGATCTGGGCCGTTACAAATGGTATCAGAGCTAGACACTGGACGATGTGTCAGCCTTCTCACTGTTCCCCGAAGGAGGTGTGC
The DNA here is from genome assembly GCF_002738365.1 of Cucurbita moschata. NCBI lineage: Eukaryota > Viridiplantae > Streptophyta > Magnoliopsida > Cucurbitales > Cucurbitaceae > Cucurbita > Cucurbita moschata. The sequence goes on from NW_019268530.1 coordinate 2,630,519, forward strand.
CAGTAAGGACGTTGGGCCCCGAAGAGGGGTGGATTGTGACCTCCCACATTGGTTGGGGAGGAGAACAAAACACCATTTATAAGGGTGTGAAAACCTTCCTCTGGCAGACGCGTTTTAGAGAAGCCCGAAAGGGAAAGCCCAAAGAGACAATAGCGGTGGATCCTATGGTCTCCCATTTAAACCCAATTGTGATCTCCCATTTAAACCCAATTGTGATGAACAAAGATCAAAACAACAATGTAGAATTTCCGGGATGGGTAATCTCACAGGAACTCAACTATGAACACAGATGAAAAACACAAAATTTTCTCAACTCAATCATTCAAATCAATTTCAAAAGACAAATCCTAAGATTTGTGGCCGACCCACTTAACCTTTGCCACTAAAAACAACTCATATAAAGCAATACAAACACTCCTTCCTTCACCAACACAAACATTCACTCTCAAAGACAAGCTTCAAAATAGTAAATTATTCATTGTTTTCCCCTTCTTTTGATTACAATTCATGCACAACCCATAAAGCTTTGAACTTTATGTGATTCTTTTTTGCAGCTGAGAAGATGAAGATGAGACGTGTAGCGGTTGGCGTAGTGATGTTGTTCATGATTATCAACACTTTGTTTGTTGCTGATGGAAGGCACTTGAAGTTGCAACAACAAAGGGATGAGAACCAAAACTTGGAACCCAAAAAGCACTATGAAACTAATGAATACAATCACCATGGATGCTATAGAAGTGACTATAATTGTTGGAGTAACAGAAAGGAGACAAGGGAATAGTGCTTCTTTTCTCAACATATATATATATATATATATATGTTTGTTTATGCATGTATGTTTTTGTTCATGTTTTGTATAAGTTTAATACCCATTTTTCTGGCTGGCTAGGGTTGGCTTAGAAAGATGGTATCTAACGAGGATGTTTGGTATGTAATATATATTTGTAGGTTAATAATGAAGGATGCATGCACCATGTGTATTTACGTTATGGTTTATAGAGTTGTTTTATATCCTATATATTACTTCGAGCTCTCTCGTATTTGGGGTTCGATCAGATCTTAACGAGAAACTGATGGAATAAGATAATTGTTTATTTTTTCTCTCCTAAAAATTGGATATGAACATGTACTCAACCAAAGATTGACGAAAAGAAGTATTCATAATTTTCGGGAATAGAATTTCGCATCGAATTTATTGTTAAGCTTAAAAATATATTTTTTCTTACTATACAATGGTATATACATAAATTTACTTTAAAACAACTCGAAACAACCCACAAAAAAAAATTGTGGTTGATGAATTGGATTAGGTTTATCTGATGTCCCACGGTGGTTTGGGAGGAGAATAAAACACCCTTTATAAAGGCGAGTAAGTCTTCTCCTAACAGACGTGTTTTAAAGCCTTGAGGGGAAGCCCGAAAGGGAAAGTCTAAAGATGACAATATCTGCTAGCGGTGGATCTGGGTTGTTACAGTTTATTATATTAGAAGAGTCGTTTGGGTTGGACCTAAAAAATGTCACGACTCGACTCCACTCGACTCGACTCAATTCACTCCTATCAATTAACTATTATATTTTATAGTCCAACAAATGTAATTATTAGAATTTGAACATTCAATCTCAAAAGATCGAATTCTTAAATATTCATGATTGCATAAGTTACACGAATTTCCTTGAATTAGAAAATATATTTGAACACGAATATTCGTTTTTCATAGTTGTTTGAACTTGTTTGGGTGCATTGGTTGATAGCTGAGGGACTTCCTAATGTTTAATTTGTCTTTGTTCTTTGAGTTATTTACATGTTCAAAGTCTTTAGCTTTTATAAGTGATTAATAACTATATTATTACATCATTAACAATGACATACCACTAGTATATTATTTGACAAATGAGATCTACTTTAAGCTAAATTTTATAATTAGAATAGCAATTCTTGTTCTGAGACGTCTTAGTCGATGACTTATGTCTTAGAAATTCGAGGCATGCTTATGCCGAGAATTGGTTAATTGTTGTAGTAGACTTATAATGCGACATTTCATGGTTAAACGTGTATTATTGGGAGTAATTCTACATGGGTGATCTCCAAGAAATTTTTCTGGGATGTATATAAGTGAAAACAAAACATGCTGAAAGAACTCGTGTTGGTTTGTGGAGATAGTTTTTACTCTTTAAATGCGAGAAATGAGTAACGTGACCATGTCACAGAAGATTAAGGGGAATGTCGGGAACATCAAGTGTCAAATCAGATTCCAAAGACTTAAAATTCGAGCGGGTAACCTAAACAAAAACCTAATTTATCTTATATTATATTTATAATTAATAATATATATTAAACTTATTGGTGGAATTCTCCTATTTAAAAAGATGAATACATGATATTAAATTTATATAGTGGAATTTTCGTATTTATCTTCCAAATGAGAAAATAATTTCCATCATTAAAATGGAATTGAAAAGACAACTTTTTTAAAGCAATATGGGGAAGGCACTTAGTTTTGTCTAAGTTGGTGGCAATCCCATTTCCATAATCTCAACTCAAAAAACCCTAAAACCCTCTTCTTCAAATACTTAGTCCATTCATCTCCCCTTCCATTACTCCAAAACCTTCACAAAATGTCTTTTCAATTCCATTTTTGAAGCAACACAGAGCTTCAAAGCCAAAGGTTTTGTGAAAAATATGAGAAGAAACGTATTGGTGATTGGGTTTGCTATTGGGGTTTTGCTTGTTTTGAGCTCCTCTTGCTTGCCTGCAGCTGATGCAAAGCAACTAAAATGGCGGCTGAATGAAGATGGCAAGGCTGGCCATGTTGGTCGTTATCCAGATCAAGGTGGTCGGAAGAACCATCATTTTATCCCAAGAGATGCTTTCAATAACTATGGTGGGAGTGATAATGGTGGTGGCTAAAACCCTTCTTGGCTCTTTGTTTTAACTCTTTTTAGTTTTTTGTTATGTGTTTGAAACAAAACATCCTTGGCCTAGAATGCCTCATGGGATGTATGCTAAAGGTTTGGTTTTGGTGTATTTAATGCGTTTGTGGTCGAGTTTTGCATGTTTTTTGTTCGATACGAGTTTGATTGTGATATTTGTATGAGATTTTGTAAGTAATTTAGTGTGTTTCGATTTTGTTTCTAAAAATATAGGAACAAACTGTCCTCGTTTACACCAGAATTGCGGGAACAAATATGCCTTTTTTTTTTTTTTTTTTTTTTTCAT
>NW_019268530.1:2634269-2665952 GCF_002738365.1 Cucurbita moschata
AATTTTTTTTTTTTTTTTTTTTTTTTTTTATCATGTAACATCCGAGTTACATGAATGAACTAGAACTACATTCGAATGAGAGCGATTCTGAGGATGGAATGACTAAGAAAGACTTTAAAGAATTTAAAGTTATTACATATACCAACAAGGTGATCTTTCTTTTCGGTGACTCAATCCTAACAACTTCATAGTAATTCTATGTTTGACGACCATCTGAGTTATCAGAATACGAATAGCAAACGACGAATGAGAAACGAAGAAACAAAATCGCAAGCAAGGACAAGGAGGCTTTCAATGGTTGGCAAAGAAATGGTTTAAAGTTGAAACTGATCCATAGAAAAGCAAATAAAAACAACTTTTTTAAAGGTTAGATTTAATTTTGTATTCAATAGATTTGTAGTAAGAAACCACACACATGAGGAAGTTCCTCACATAATTGGACAAAAAAATGGGTGATATAATTGATGAAAGGTTTGAAGAACAAGTGGGATCTTTTAATGATTATTTGTGAATGAATAAATTTAAGGTATAATGTATAATGTGTTGTGATATCAACTTGCATTGTGAATAGGGAAAGGGAAGGCCACATTAGCAGCTAATTGGTAGGAACATAGGTGGTATAAAGCGTTGCCAAAGGTTGCTACTTAATTATGACCCCTTTTGCCTACCTTTGCTTTTGTGACTCAACCCACAATCACAATCTATTTAATTGTCACAATTACAAGGGTAACCATAAACTCATTGGATATATGGCTTTAGTTGTTGACCATATGTATTTTACATCACACCACTTTTTCGAGAAAATATTTTAAATAACAAATATCTTTAATTCTATAATCAAATCCAACCTCTCGGTCTCGACGTGAAGTTGGAGTTAGCCTCTCAAAGGTCACGTGCCACTAGATCCAAAAGAAGAAAAGTATAAGATTCTTAAAATGTTGAATCAAGTTAGATACATGAAAAGCAAAGCAAGCATAGGAGTTTTATTTTTGTTCTAAAGTTTTTGTTTTTAGTTGTTGTTTTGCTAAGTTACATTTCACTTTACGTCAAACTCTTGTGTATTTCATTCAAGTTTCCCAATATGAATTAAGCTCCTTTTTTGGGATTCAAAGATATGAATGAATATCCCAAGTAAGAAGAAAGAACTTTTTTTTCAACACAAAGCATCATACTTAGATCAGCATAATATATGTAACATCCAATTCCTAAAGGCTTTAAAAATAAACAAACAAAAGAAAAGAAAGCCCGAATTTTCATTATTGGAAAAACTATGGAGCAACATGATCAATTTAAATAAAATCATTGAAAAGAAAAGACTTACTTTTACAAAATTCAGAAGTTGTAGTTGTACTTAACAGTCACTGACTCACCATGGCTAAAACAAACAATAAATTCCAAAAGAAAGAAAATGAATCAGAAGAGAAACAGTAGTTATAATGGGCAGTAAAATCCAGAAACAGTTGAAAGTACAAAAATTATTCTCAAGACACATAGGGTTGCTCAACCCTTCAGTTTTCTGTGTCAATCATGCAGCGAAGAGACAGGCAGGCACAGGCAGTAGCATTGGAAAAGATGGAATGTACAAAGTAGAGACTTACAGAAAGCTGGAGAGAATATATTCAATTAGAGCTGCGGAAGTCATCAGCAATGGCCTCTGATTGTGGTAGGACGTCCCTTTGGAAACGGTGCTGCATTGTTCTTTCAAAATCAACTTCTGCTGTAGCTTTCTATCTGTTGGGTTACACACAAACACAATCATCAATAATAGTCATAAAGATTGTGAAATAGATACCTGTAATATGGAGAGCTGGCTATGGACTCTGGTCTGTCCCTGCTTTCTGAACCATCGATCATGTGCTCGTGATTCTAGTTCCAATTTCATTTAGAAATAAAGATAACTCGATAGATAAAATACTAATAATTCTTCTTCGAATTTCGACCCTTCTAATTTCAATACTATATACTTAACGAAGTAAAGTTTCATTTAAGAATCCAACTTTTCTAAAGTTACACTTTTCCAGCATTCAACCAAATATGTAGAATCCATACATGTCCCCCATCAAACCACAGTGATAGATAATGTCTATCCCAAATTTCCATTTTTGAAACCAATGGAGTTTTGTGGGCTGATTTGTTAGTAATAATGGAACAGAAATATGTTAAACGATGGCATCATCAACCAATTCTTTGCCAATGCTTGGTCCTGAGCTTTTATCATAAAAAGAAATTGGTGAGCCAAATTACCCCACAAAATCATGGATCATTTGGCCTCCATAGTGGCGTATTAGTTGGTCATCTTGTTGCTGCAATTGGTGATGCTGCTGTTGATGGTGGGCACTCTCAACTCGGTGGCGAAGTCCTAATGTTAGAGAGACAGATCCAAGTCCTCCAACCTCAGCCGGACTGGCTCGATATGGCATGAACCCCATCAATTCCCCTTCCATGTTGGACTGAATCCCTCGGTCCAATTTGGATTGTTTGTCTTGATCACACTGTTGGTTGCTACTGCCTACTCCATTTCTATCGCCACTTGAGGAATCCACCCCCAAGCACTGCAGATGATGACTGGCAATTTCATTTGCAACACCATGGTTTTTTAGAGGCTGTTGTTCACTACTGATCCAACCGGCTGTGTTTTCTATTGTAGAACTACCATCTTTCGTACCATGGCTTTTGTTGTTCATTTCGGCCATGCCCTTAGTTTCCAGCATGTGTATCTCTTCAACCATTGGCTTCCACACTCGCACTCGAGCATTTATGAACCAATTTGACACCTGAATTATGTGGTCACATTGTAATCATCATCCAATCGACACCATGACAATATGTGATAAATCAAGCAATACTTGTATTTAAACGATAATTGCAAGGTGAAAAGCTGCAAATTTTGATCTCATATACCAATAATTTGAGGAAGGGCAACGGCATCCTACTTAATGCTACAGAGCAAGCAGAAGGAAGCAAAATAGCAAAACAAACTATACTAACAACTAAATTAAACACCACCTTCCACCAAAAAGAAGTCTAATAATGAAAATAAAGAGTTATAGGCCCACGAATAATTATTGATTAGATAAGAAATCGATAATTGATAAAGTACTAACAAGTGATAACCAAGAGTTGACCCTACCTGATTACGAGACAGGCCTGTTTGAGTGGCTAACATGTGCTTATCTGTGTCTGTGGGGTACCTGGAAAGAACAGAAGATGCAGAGAAGTAATCAAATAACTTGAAGTAAGAAACTTCTCAAGTCAGCCCTGAAGTAGTAATCTAAGAGAAAACTTACGGGTGAAGAAAATGCTCAAAGAGCCAGGCTCTAAGAATTGCCACAGCACGTTCTGGAAGACCTCTCTGCGGCCTCCACACATGTTGGGATTCGAGGAATCCCATATTGACCATGCCAGATTTTTGCTTTTGGAAGCTCTGTTCCATGTATTTCAACCTAGCCGAATTCGCATCACCTTTGCTGCCGCTTGTCCCAGCGGAGGGGGATGACAAATCCTCACCTAATACCTTCCTCAGATACTTCAATTGTTCTGAGATGGCGTTCTTCAGACAGCGGAAGTGCCTAGAGACTGTCTTGAGCGCCAGGGAAATATAGGGTGTGGCAGAACTAAGACCAGCTACTGATTCAAAGGATGAGACTACCATTTGCATTTGCTGATGATATTGTTTGTATCTTCTGCAAACCTTTTAATACGATGGAAAATACATTGTAGATGTTACTAGAAGTGAAAAAGGAAAAAAGCAATCTATAAACTCTAATCTTGACTTGCAAGTTGCAGTAATACAAAATTATATTACAGTCTAGAACACAAAAAGTGGAAAATTTTCTATTGATTTAACTAAGTTAAGGAATCAATGTATGAGTGGAAAATAACAGGAAGATGTTAGCCAATACATTCAGACCGCGCCAACAATGGCAAAACAGCTTCAGCCATTCGCCATTTAGCAATAATAGGAAGCGCTAAGAAACTAAAAAAAATGCATTAGATCAAAACTAAAACTGAATAAATAGAACAAGTTATAATCAAGTGTTCTAATGCAACGAACCTCCTCTAGGATATATAGAAGTTTCGCTTTCTTTTGCTGATACTCTGGTTGATGAGATTCAGAAGAGATGCTCCCAACTCCACTAACATTTGTCTCATTCGAACCACAGAACGTAGAGGCTTCAGCACATGAACTATTCTCTTTAAAAACCTCGTTTCTAAATGCACTATGGACCGCTGAGGGACCAACTTCCCCAGATGTCTTCTCAAATACTTCATATGGTTGGACAAACTTTTGACCATTCGAGCCACAAAATTCGTCCAACAATAATTGGGCTGGCTTCAAGAATTTTGAACTCTTTAAAATGGTCGCATAACCAGTAAAGGGACCAAGAGGCCCTGTGTTTCTATATGTGTTCATAGGAGCTCCCATCGCGTCTTGAAGAGATTTCCCATGATTTTTATTGCCAATAGATGTTGGGTTTGGTAATCTACAAAAACTCTCAGATTTGCCAGATTTGGATTCTTGTGGATTTTTCAACACGGTCATATTTTCCTGTAATTCCTCTGATTCTTCAAACTGTGCGGTGGGCAGTTTAGATGGCGGATTCGAAGAAAGCGACAGAGATAGACCTTGTGGATTGGAATCACTCATAAAAGTTCTCAATTCTTCACCAGTTTTTCTTGCAATTGAACCCAATTCGCCAGTCCAGCTGCGGCAGTTATAGAAAGTTCTATCTGTCCAAGAACCAGTACTGTCATAAGGCAACACATTTGGCTGATCCCTGTACACAGGAAGAAGAGCAAGCTCATTTCCACTGCCTTCACAAGAACCAGTTTGGTTAATTTCAGTGAAATTATGCTGCACGATGGATGTCATTTCCATGTCCTGAGTTCCAATAGAGGCTGAAGTAACACCCTGAAGACTATTTTGGTAAATTGGAGGCAAATGCAATTCTCCTGCTACACGCTTTTGTCCATCCTGAATGAATGCTTCGTTGGATGGATTGTTAAAAGAGGTTGAAGTTTGGAATCCAATGCAAGTTGGCTTCAGTGAATATACAGTAGAATCCGTTACTTCCTCATTCAACATTTCACCTCCCAAAGAATTACTTCCACAGTTCACCACCCAATCTCCCAAAGAATTATTCATAATTTCCCCAGAGGCTTTCAACAAAGAGTTGGCAAAAGAACCCAACGAAGCATCTGCCAGAATTTGCCTACTGCATTGAGCAGGGTCTTCTGGCTCTTGACGCAACATTATGTGCCTTTGGTCCGATAAAACGTTGGAATCCCTTGAAAAATTAATCATCTCTGCCGGAAAAGAAGACAAATCATGAGGCAAAATCGCATTCTTATTAAAACTTTGAATTCGAACAAGATCCAGATCAAGCCCCGAATGCACCGAGTTCTGAAAACCCAATTGTTCGCCAGAGTTACTGGATAATTCCCCCACTACTCGCAAATAATTCTGCGGAACTCTTAGCTTATCACGCCGGCTTTGTTGAGCAACATGCTGTTCAAACCCATAACTATGTTCCATCCACCTAATTTTTCCAATATCCACAATATCACTAACACCACATAAAATTGCTTCAGTCCCCCAAATTTCCCAACGTTAATACACCATATAACGAGAAACCCAAACAAACAACAGTGTGGTTACCATCAGAGCCTGCAACCAAGTTGAAGTTGAAAATCTGTAAACCTGCAAGACATTACCCATAATACAATCCATCAAATGTACTCGAAACTCCAAAATCATGAAAGGAAAAAAACAGCGAGAAATCCAGGGAGAAACGGCAGCACAACACGAGAAAAGATGAAATCAAACTATAGAAAGACTAGGGCTCAAATTAGAGAAAGAGAGAAGCGTACGTAAAACGGTCTCAAATCTGAATTCAATAAGATAGCTCTCATGTTGCTCTCTCTCCCTCTCTCTCTCTCTCTCTCTCTTATTGAGTCTGGTAAAATCTACCCCTCTACCTCTGAAGTCGCGATAACTAGGCAATAATTATCCACAACGCTAGATGAACAGTGCGGAATCCCACACAGTGTCGGTAAAACCTTCACCAATGGAAATCCCCCACTCTTTAACTATTTATTATTATATTACAAATAATGATAGCCTAATGAAGCTCACACGTAAAACTCTACCTCCAACCTAAACTTTCCTAGCCCGCACCACTAGCCTCGATCAAGCTTCTACTCCAAGTCTTCTCTGAAACCCTAGGAAACGCCAACGGAACATGCAGAACGAAAATACCTCCTCCTCCTCCATGAGCCGAACCAATGGAGGAAGCTCATTCACAGAGAGCATCAAAATCGTATATCCGTCAACAAAATCAAAAGCACAAAAAAATCGAAAAAACTAAATACACACACACACACACACACATTCATCTATGCTTCAACAATTCAGACGGAAAAACGAAGAACAAAACAAAACTACTTTCTCGTTTCGCCAGACAGAACAAAAAAAAAAAAACTAAACTACAAATCTCATCGTCATTACACTATACGAAAGAAAGAAAACAAAACCTAACGGAAAGCAGATCGTCTTCTTCTTCTTCTTCTTCTTCTCTTCTTCTTCAATTTCCACTACTGGCTCTTCTTATTCTCGTTTCAAGTATAAACTACTGCTAAGGAAAGATAGTTACAAAAGTTAGTTCAAGAGAGAAATTAAGGCGTTCTGGCGGCGGAGATGACGGTGGCGGGAAGCGCCCGGTGAGGAATTCCGGCGGGGGACTTAGGGGGACAAATAGGGACTGGTGGAGAGAGGTTTTGAAGAACAATGATTGTGAAAAAGCAGAAATCTCGCCGTCAAGCTTTTAACGGTAAGAGCGCGGGTAACTGTTTTCTAGAGACGTTCCAAAAAGTGTTGAATTAGCCGTTATATTTAACGGCAGGATTAAAAAAATATTATATTTATTTACATGACGATGAGTATACGTATACATCCGCCCAAAAATTTGCTGTGTCGGTCCACAGCATAGTCGCCTGCCGGTTACAATAAATGCCACTGCGATATCCGAGTATTTACCAAAATGCCATTTTCGATGTGCAAGTTTTGGATTATTTTTTCTTATTAAATTATTTTTAAAAATTATAATTTTTATTAAAATTTCCTAAATAATTGAGGTTCTAATACCTCTTTCGAGCTTATGTCTAAACAGATACTCGATCCAACGGCCCTAAGATTGAGAGAAAATGACACGGTTGGGAAGAATTTAGCAATTTGAGCTCGCTTTTACGATGAAGCTCGAGTCGCTTTTTTTTTTATTATTATTTATAAAATTCAAACTAGGGTTTGTTGTCGAGGTCGGTGTGGGAGAGTACGTCTGACTTTATTGCTACTGTAAATTTGCTTTGTGATCTTCGAGTTTTCTTACCAGGCACCTCTGTCTTACAGCGTGACAACATTTCTACTCTTTCATTGGCTAGCAATCTTATTTCATACACGAACAACGCAAATAAAGATTGGTTATCACTTTGTTCATGAGAAGGTTCTTCAAAAAGCATCACGGTTCACTAATCGCTTCTAACAATCAAGTTGTCAACTTGTTATAGTAAATATCACCTCCGAGCTCGTTGTTATCGAACCATATGCCGTCTTTTAGTTATGGGACCATGGGCTTGCTCGTAAAGGCTTCCTTATCGATCATTGAAGGACATGTCTTCCTTCTTACCCCATTGAAGGCCACCCTTTGATCCATCACTTTGGCACACAAGATCTTGTCATCTCAACTCACCACCATGGGAGAACTTTGCGGAGTAATTATAAAGAGGTTCGGTACCAACAACGTCGATAATATCAACCAAAGCTTAAAACTTTTCTCTCGAACATAATAATTTTTCCAACAAAAAAATAATTTTTTTATTGATAGTCTCGTTTCTATATATACCATAACATTATCGACTCGAGCCCACAAAATAAAAAGAACGGAGTAAAGCGATGAGTTCATTGGTCGTGGATTAGAACCATTGAATCCAATGCTCTGATCATAGATGGCATCAAAGTACACGAGAATCTCTCAAGATAAGGAGCGGTTGTTGGCAAGCACCTAAGAAGAAATACAGATAAATGAAACGACCCTACGTTGAAATAAGAGAATTTTTGAAAACGTGTAGACAGAGAATTTTAGGGCGAAAATGCTTAAAAGAACTGATTAGCTAACCCAACTTGTCGTTTTTTTTTTTTTTTTTAATATATGATAAATTTCTATAAATAATATATTTTAAAAATAAAATTAACTTTTTATTTTATTATTTATTAAAAAAAGAAGATGAAATAGTAAGAGAAAGTACAAGTCGAGTGTCAATCCAACGGTCAAGGACGAAGTATCTATAGATCAGCTCACAAAAATGCCAATGGGATAAAACCAAGAGGTGGTCCCACAACAGCGTTGATCACAGACCATTAGATTAAGATCAGACGGTTGGTGACAATTGTGTAAAATAACGGGCATAGACATTTGAGCCGTGCTGGGTGACAGTCCAATCAGAGTCGGGAGGCGCTATGTAATTTGGGGCTGTCACAGTACTGTCAGTTCTACCTGGGTCACCCACGTGGTCTTGGGATTCTTCTTTCTACCAGACGCCCACCAAAAAGAGAAAAAAGAAAAAAAAAATAGTTTTTTTTTTTTGGATAAATAGAGGGCCACGTGGCGAGCATCTGATGCAGTGATTTTAATCGTCCCCCACATTCGCGTAACGTCTACAAATGCAACGTTACCACCTCATCAAAGGCAGAATGGAAGTTTGGTTCTCAAAAAAACTTTTAATTCCTCGTTGACCACAAACCAATAAGATCGCCTGACTTTTCTAACCACCATTATTATTATATATAATTTGTTCTTTATTTATATTTTATTTTTATAGATGGAATATTGGTGAAGGTAAATATTTTAAATAATCATTAATTATCTATTTTAAATTTCTTTAAGCTTATAAATACAATATTTTATCTATGTTATTTTTTTTAAATATAAAACCAAACTAAATTATTCCATAATTTTCATAAATAAAGCCAAATTTTGAAAAAAAAAAAACTAATTTTTAAAAAGTTTATAAAAACTATTTTTGTTTTTAAACTAAAACCAATATAACTTCTCGAGCAAATTTGGCATTTGATGCCCTCCAACATTCTTTGCATCATTTATAACATGATCACGTTACTCACTCCTCACTTCTAAGAGTACAGACCAATACGAGTCATTCCAACATTTTTGTCTTAGTTCACATGCATCCTAAGAAAATTACTAACAAAAGTAAAGCATGATTAACCATAAAGTTGTTAGGGAATGATCATGGGTTTATAATCAAAGAATACTCTCTCCATTGTTACCAGACATTTTGGGAAGTCCAAAGGAAAGACACGAGAGTCTATACTCAAAGTGGACAATATCATACTATTGGGGAAAGTCGTGTTCATCTAACAGTTATGATTGAACAATCGAAAGATATACGTTGTTGGTATAAGTAGTAACTTATTGTTCATCCCTATCTTCAGGAGAGCTCTGATTCAAACGCGTCTTGAATAGCTGGGAAATAAACGAAAATTTTGAAGAAGCAATCCAAATGGGATTTGGTTGTCTGATTTTTGTTGATATAAATGCAAGGCAGCTACCAACTTGACAAACCCTCCAAACACCTTCTCCCCCACCTATAATTATTCAATTCACACTCTATCTTTTTTTTTCTTCGTAACTAAAATATATATTTTAAAATTAATAATAAATTCACGTTGGTTCGGTTTGACTCAGTTTTATGTTAGAAAAATTTATGAAACGATTCGGTTCATAAAATTTTCATTTATTTTCGGACCCAAATTTTATCGATTAGGTTATTCGAACGAGTGCACGTAAGTGAAACAATTATTGCCAAAAATGGTTGAAGAATAAACTATGGTTTATTTTCTAGAACTTTATTACCTTTTTTTTAATATATTTCTTTTCAAATATTAGTACAAAATAAGGTTTTTTTTATAACATCACATCACAAGCATAAAGTGGAATTTTATTTTTAAAAAATTCAGAAATTAAAAGAAAAACCAAAATAAATAAATTATTTTTTAAAATTCACTAATTAAAGTATAAATGTAAAATAATTAATAATAATGAGAAGAAAAAAAAAAAAAAAAAAGAGCAAAAAGAACAATCAAGGATGACGTCAGCCCTGGAAAGATGACGTAATCACATCACGTCACTACAGAACCCGACCTACATCCACACCCTATATCAACTCCTAATGCTCTTGGGGCCTTATTCATGGATGTCCCTTTCACCTTTTATTTACCCCTCATTTTCACTTTAATTACTCAACTGCCATTACTTATGTATTTTTCTTTTCTACCAATTGACCAAAATAACCCTCCTAAGAAATGTGGGGCATGAAAATTTCCATCATTTTTACGGTATAGCGATAGGGTTATCGATGATGCTACCAATTATATTCATGTCTTTATCTCAATTTTTATTTTTGTTACTCGATAGATCTTAATTCATCGTAGCGATGATAGGGTTTTTTGAGTCATCATCGACCTTAGATACTCGGTATAGGCTTTGTGGGTAATATCTGTAAGCACCTCTTTATTACTTAATTAGAAATTCGAGATAAATTATATACCTATGATCGGCTACTCATATGAGATTCTCTCTATTCCTATGACTAGTGTATTATGTTTCGATGTAGCTTAGTCTAGTGATCATTTGTTCTTCACTGTTTCTTTAGCTAGATTATATGTGTCGGTGTTGTGCACTAGGGTAGCTCCTCCCAATGGTTATCTGGGCTAGATCGAATCTTTTATGTTAGGAACGGTAAGGATTGCTCGAACGACCCTTTTTATTCCAATCTATATATATATATATATATATATATATATATATATATATATATATATATATATATATATATAATTGATTGGAAAAATAAAATAAAGAATATAAGGCAATCACATGACCCTTCATATGTTTGAAGAAACCAAATAAAGAAATTTAAAAAGCAAACATGAAGTAGGGACCCCTACATTTGTGGGGCACTTGGGAGGGACATTTAAATTTAGAAGGACATATGGGCCGGCCCACAAGTTCGTAAAAAAAGTTTATATTCCTTTTATGCCCTTCATTTCTTACGTAATTCCTATTTTACCCTTTTTCTTTTTTTTTTTTTTGAATTTTTTTAAGATTAATTTATTAATTCTAATTATATTTTCCTAACTATGTAATTTTTTCTTGTCTAAAATTTATTTATATAAGTAGGTTTTTTTCTAACGAACACGAACCTTCGCTCGTTTCTCTTATTTTTCATGTTGTTTTCTCGTACCGTTATCTCTCTTTAGAGAAGAGGATGAACTTACTCACGTATCTCTTCCCGCGAGAGTTGTTCTCTTATTAAGAAAGAAGAGGAACTTTTCCTCGTGTCTAGCACAATGAGTGTCACCGATATTCGATCAACGCTCAAATGCATTAGTGTTATGTACGTCTCTTATTCGATCGAAGCAAATCACGGTCTAGATGGCCAAATAGACTCCTCTTCAAGCACAAGTTAAAGAACCCATAGCACACGAAAAGCCCTTTCGAGCATAAGTTAAAGACAATCAATTTCTTTCGACCGTTGTGAGTACGTAAGGTCGGGCTAAGACTTCGCAAGACCACGTTTAAAACCGAGTAAGTAGTATCCTTTTGCTTTACAATATGGTTAGTACAATACACCTCCTAGAGCTTATATAGTCGAAGACATCGAAAAACGCATACCCACACACCTACATCTTGTCTCACAGCCTCCATTTTCAGCTCTTTTCTGGGTTGCAGAGATGGAAAGACAATGAACAGTACATGAACAAGGAAAATATTTGGGTTCAATACCAAAGCACAATGGTGTATGCCAAACAAGTCAGTGGGTAACCAAGATTTCACATTCCTACCTTCCTAATATAACTAGAAATTCAATCACATAACTGTGGGCAAACATACAAGCATGTTACTGGTACTAGATTTGAAGGACGATGTTGTCGGGGCCGAGCATGTTTCCTTCGATTTGTTTTCCCTTGGGTATGGATAAATGGCTGCCAATTCCCGAACACGACATAGAACAGACTCCGGTACTTGCTGCAATGCTTGCTTTCGACCAAGAACAACCTGCCCGGATAGAAGATTTCAGCATAACACAGATTCAAAAGCATCAAAATTTGTAAAGAACAAGGAACAAAATCCAACCTTTCTTCTGTTTTGTAACTGGGTGTCACTTGCCTTTAATAGATTTCTCCATTTATCCTGAAATCGATACAAAAGACGTTGTAATTCTACTGATTAACGATGAACGAGTAGTTCGAAACTAGTTGAAAGTAAACGGAAATTGGTTTTACCTTGAGATCGACCGACGTTCTATGTGAAGATGATGAAAACTGAAGCCTTTTTATTTCTGTCCACCTTCCGACTCCGTACTTTGAAACGCCTTCTACCAACTTCATAACCTCGGAAAGAGTCCATGATATGTGATGCTTCCTACGACTGTTGCCTTTTTGAGTAGTATTACCTTTCGTGACGCACTCGTCTTCAGTATTCTCATCTTCGGACTCGGCTGAGAAAGACTCCACGTCGTTTTTATCTTTTATGCATAGGATCCTATTGTCCTTGATCTCCTCCGGCTCCTGATTAGGATATGATAGCGAGTTAAATAGAAAGTACAACGAAGATTAAGAATAGCTTCTCGATTTACAAAACGGCATCGTTCTTACCCAACATATTCTCTTCTTTGTCGAGTGACCTTCTTCGATTGGAAGACCGAACGGAACCTGAATACAACCTCCGTTGAATGATTTATCCTTGGGAACGATTGGTGCTGCTTTAAGTTTCTTTTGCCATTGATGCCTGTGACACACGGAGGGGAGAGATTTATCCTTGGAAGCTTTCAGAGCGCTTTTCTTGAAATTAGATCTCGATTTTTGTTCAATCGACTCTTCACTGTATCTCCTAGGAGGCTTTCGCAATCTCTTTTCTGTAACGAGTGTTTCGACTTTGTTTCCTTCATTAAAAGGAACGATTTTAGATTCGATATGCTCAGAATTTATTTTCGAGGAGTCGCAGCTTGAAAGCCTCTTCCTTTTCACAGGCCTGTCGTCTGACATATTCTCGTCGTTCAAGCACGCAGTAGAGCTACCTGAACATCCTGACGACCCAGTGCTCGATGAGATCATAAGTTTGGCGTCCTTTTGATCAAAACCGACATTATGCCCTGCAACTGACAAACTATTTTTAAGCTGAATGTCTCTTATGAAAGGAGAATTCCAGTCACATAGAGGTTTTGGCCCCAGACCTCCAGCAAAAGACAAATCAACACCAAGATCTGTTGAACAAAAACCTTGTGGGTAACCAAAATCCACATTGCCTAGAAAAGAAGCATTGCATGAACCGGGAGCTAAATTGAAGATATCATCCGTGGTTTGACGGTTCACTGAACAATGGAAAGAAGAAGGGTTGTGATCAAAATAGCGTAAAAATTCCAAAATAACTCCGTTCCAAGCCAAGTTAGAGAGATTCTCACCAGTTCCCGAAAGTTTGTTGATCCCAGAACACGCAACATCGTCAGTTCCTTTCGATTTTTCATCACGGACCTAGAAGTACAGAACTATTTTCAAATGGTGTCTTGTTAAAAAAAGAAGAAGAAAACGATCGAGTAGATGCCACAGACAGGTTCAATCTCCGGTAGCATCGACTCTTAGCTGGCCACATGAATGACCATAATGATGTCAAAACAAGGAAATTAGTGAAGCAAAAGGTCAATCCTCTAGTTGGATTTTCCATTTAAAGCAAAATGTCAATGATCCAGAACAGGCTGATATGCGCAATCAATGGTATTCTATCGAATCGATACTCAAATACATCACAGTTTCCTTCGATAATTTTGCTTGGTTCTAGTGATATAAGGCTTTATCTAACATAATTCACAATCCAAGTAAACAGATCCGAATTCCTTGGCTTCAGCACACTAACCGCGCAGTTCTCTTCCATTATCGTCATGGAAAAGTCGCACGCAAACTTGCAATCAATTTCTTGGGACCTTGATTCTTCCTAGTCTTCTATAATCGAATCAAATTTTATTTCTAAACTAGGTACCGAAAGACGTGGGCTCATAAAGAATTAATACTCATGCAAAAAAATCGAAGACCGTCTACTACAGAAGTTATATTTTCAAAATAATGACCCGACGGATAGCTAATCCTGTAAAATCAGAAAAGTCACCAATAATTGAACAACGTCAAGAATACACAATCTGCGCTTGATGAAAAACATTAACGTTATTACTACAGTTAATGCGGGTGGCAGGAAGGAGCTGATACGTTTTCCCATAAACGATGGAACAGTGATCAAAGTGATGGACTGATATACCTCTAAACAATATTGAAGAACGAAATCATGAAAAGAACACGGAATTAAAATACTTGGCACTTAGATCATACCTCTTGCTTGGTTCTCTCTCCTTCTAGTGTGAGGCTAGAATGTAATGATTCTGCGATAACGAATTGATATTCATTAGTAGAGAATAAGTGAAGGCATGACGCACAAACGACGACGATATTTAGTACGGAAAGAAGGGAAACAGTAATTTCTGGTTAATTCTGAAAAAACGGCAGATAGTAAGAACCATGGATATCGAAGAGACCTACAACATTTAGTTGAAGGCGATCTTAAGATTTAAACTAGCCAACCCAGGAGGGTAAAAGGAAAAAAATCGTGAACAAGAGAGGAAAGAATAAAAATTTCTCAAGCGAAACAAACGCAATTATCACAAATAGAATGAATAGGAAGTTGAAATCCCCAACAAGTGATAAAACACGGTATCAATGCAAATGTCGGTAAGTATTAAAAGTGAATCCAGACAGACAAACGCATAGATCAATGAGATAATTACCACTATCGATCTTTATTTGATCAAATTCAACAGCAAATGAAAAATTTTCAATGCTTAAGCACTTATGAGAGTGGAACGTGTTGAAATCAAGGACACTGCCAGGAAAGCATTTGTTATAGTCCGGTTGCAAGAAATGTTCCACCCCTAAGACATCATCTTCCGGGGCAGGGAAGATAGATAAATCCGAGTCGACCTAGAAGGAAAAAAGAGGAATCAGAACTATCAACTTCCCAGGGGAAAAATAACATTACAAAAAGACAAAAGATCGAAAAGTAAATTTATGTCAATATCGAGAAAGCCCCCATCAAGTCCATAAGACTTTCCTATCAAATTATCGTGTTCAACTTCAACCTTCGCTAACCATGATTACGTCTGGATAATATTTTCTCCATAACTTTATCATGCATGATGCATCTCCTTTTCATCAACGTTATGACAAGTATTGAAGGAAAAGAAAATGCTATGTCCAAGTGTAGATTCACGAGTTCAAGCTAAACTAGATCGGTGTAATGTTGCAGTATCTCTAAGGGGAAAGGGGAGCAATAGGGTATACACTTTCCAAAGCATAACATCATTGTAAACAAATTTCCCCCTTCCATAATGATCCCACATGTAGACATAATCAATTCGATAGCAAACTAGAACGATAACCAACACAATTGTAAGAACATTAAAGAAAAATAACCAACACAATTGTAACAATTATGAACTATGAACTATCTACTGGATTGAAAATCATGCATACATCAGGAAACTCATAAGTAAACATTTTCGTAGCCTGATTGGAAGTCATCATCGTTTCCTTCGACGCTGCATTCATCACGTCGTGGATACAAGCAGAGCCTCTCCTTCAAACAAAAGGTGTGCCTGTAATTGAAGAACAAAACACATGTTTTAAGTTTGCAATGTAATTGGAATGGCATAACAAAGAAACAGAGACGGAGAAAGAGAGAAACAATTGCAATTCCCTGTCTAATAGAACGCTCAATTTGCACAAAAAACGACAGATTAAGCAGATGCAACGGAATTAAGAACCAAACATAATCACTCCGATCCTCATCAAAATCAAACCCAGGTGGACCTCAGGCACACCAACAGTAAGAGCAAGACACAAAACCATTGAAAAAACTCCATGCAGCCATAGCTCAAACTAGCACTGACCCATCAGACCAAGTAAACAACTATTACGAATTCATCGAGAGTTAGGTAAAGAAGACAAGCACCCAACAACCAAAAAACGCAAAAACACAGAAAACAAGCATAAAAAACAACAAAACCACAAAAAATTAGAAACCCGACAAAAGGGGAAAAGGGGAAAGGAAGCATAGCTCAAAAGGGAAGTACCACAGCTCAAATTCTGAAACACCCAAAGCTAGAAATCAACGTCCGGAGCAGAAAAGGCTAAAAAAATTCACAGAACAGAGGTACAAATCAAACACATTGCAATGCCTGAGAGAGGAAATTGTAGAGACCCAGAAAGAAAAATGGAAAGGAAAGCGAGGAGATGAGGAAAAAGGGTGACGAACGGAGAAGACGAAGCAGCAGAAGAGGGAAAAAGGAGTGAGGAACGAAGCAAGTGAACAGAGCGGTGAACTTTTAGGTGACGGATTTGAAATGGGTTTGAAAAAAATTGGATTGAAATGTGGAGAGTGGAGTCCGGAAGAGGTAGGCGACAAGTCATCGCCATTTGCCGCCTTAACGATCCGGTCCTTCACGAGTCATTCTGACTCGTAATTCGTGAAAGTTAAGATTTCCCACGCGCCTCTTTCTCACGCGCGGCCACGATTCTCAATTAAAATTTTAATTTTTGCTTTTTTTAGTTTCACGCTAATCAATAAAAATTTTGTTTAGATTTCTTTTTTTTATTTATTTGGATTTTGTTTCTCTTTTTTATTTTATATTAATTTTTTTTTAATTTTCATCACCCAAATGTCAACTCAGCAGTAGTTTTGAAACATTTATCAAATTTTAAAAATAATAGCAACACCCGAGTAAAAAAGGGGTACATGAGTGAACTAAGACCATATTCGATTGAGAGCAATTTAATGTTTTTTTTGGAATGCATGTGTAACAGCTCAAGCCCACCGCTAGCAAATACTGTTCTATTTGAACTTTTTCTTTCGGGATTTCCCTCAAAAATTTTAAAACGTGTCTTCTAGGAGAGGTTTCCACACCATTATAAAAAATTATTCGTTCTCCTCTTCAATTAACGTGGGATCTCACAATTCAACTCAATCGAGGTCAAGTGTCCTTGATGACACTCATTCTCCTCTCTAATAAGTGTGAGATGTCACATCATGTTACTGAAAACAAAACATACTAAAAAAACGTGTATTAGTGTCTATAACAGATAACGTGACTATGTCACAAGAAATTCAAATCTAAGTGTATATATGTTCCCGAACAAATTGAGATCTTATATGTTTTTATTTGAAATTTAGGAAATAATTATGAACGGCACACCTCATCATCTACCATTTTTACAAGAATTGAATTCACGACGGCAAAAGATACTGAAATTCGAAATCATACGGCAGCGTCTCCACCGTGGGCGGCGTTTTGGAATGTCCTCTGAAGCACTCCACCATCGATTTCCTCAAACTCCCCGACGTCGGCAGCTGGTTGCACACCCATTCCACCACCGCCTTCATGTCCGCCGCCGCCGTTGCTGCCGTAAATTCTGGCAAGCTTCGAACTAGAAGCTCTGGCACGGCGACCCTTCTGGAGCTGGTGACCACTATCGACGCCTGCAGATATTCTAGCTTTGACCTCTCGAGCTCCGCCGTTACCGCCTCGCCGCTGTATATTCGCACCGCCGGTGAAGACCGGGTCCCACAACAGAGGGCGAATGTCACGTTTGGGTCCGATGATTCCAGGCCGTACAACTTCCGGACAACGGCTTCTTTGTTGTTATCCTTGTTTGCAATGTTTGAAAAGTCAATGGATTTGACTATCATTCTGTCTCGTTGACTGTTTTAACCGATATTGTGTTCTTTGACCCATTAACTAGAGTCAACTTAGTTTTATATATAATATTGATTTTTTTTAAATGAAAAATTAAATTATAGTGTGGATAATTACCTCATTGTTCATCGAGAATGGTTTCCTTAGAATGAAATGTTCTATGGCCTGTGCGTTTATGGTGTTGCCTCCAATGTTAATCATTGCCTAAATCCAAAACATGATTTAAGTTTTTGGTTAGAATAAGGTTGTTTAATCAAAACAAACCAAACAAATATTTTGACAGTTATGTTCAGAAGAACGTTCGTTAGACATTTTGACGTAATTAATAATGATTCTGTCTTATCAAAACATGAATGATAAGAACTTAAATGAACGATCGACTTATAGGTTATGATATAAGAAAAAGGTTGAATTTATAGCTTTTACTTGCCTTATTCAACAAAGCGGCTAGTTTTTCTGGAGAAGAAGGCACTCCGTAGTGGAGGAACCCCTGAAACGAACAAAATTTGGTAAGAAACGTCTTAATGGAAATTGAAGTTAAAAGAATGATATTTTTATCCACGCTTTACATTCATGATACAAGCATTGTACATGTTGATCCAAAACGCCAGCTTTTGTTGGTAATTCAATGGCTTTAGATCGACGGTTTGTAAATTGCTCATCAGAACCCTGTATTCACCAAGAGTCCATAGTGGCAAAGATTAGAACACGATGAAGACTAGCTTCATGGAGCTTAAAGGTCGTTTAAAAGTACCTTAACTTGGTTATGAGAGGGATGAATGTAGCACTCGCTATGGATTTTGGATCCATGGAAGTTGATGTGAATATGACTAAGTTTTTGTAAGGACCAATATCCCTTGGAATTGACTCTTCGTTTTCGAAGATGCTGTAAGGATCTTGTTGTCTCAATTCCTTATGTAGTGAAAGACCTGAGTTTAAGCCATTCTCGACTCGGAAGCTTCTCGAGCTCAAAGAAGAATGCAATGACCTCGAAATGGGACCTGACTTCTCTAGCTCCATTGTTCTTGAGGTTCTTAGCAATCTCACATATATGAAGTTTAAGCACTTTATGATGCTCTCTGATAACTTGTTCGGGTGCCAATTTTGAATGTTTTCTTCTAACTGAATTGGCATCGACACATATTTTTGGGGTGGCATGTGTAATGGACTTCGCTCCCGTCGCTGAGAAAAAATGAATTCAAGTGTGCTGTTACATGTCACAAAATTGCAGAAACCTCAAGAACCAAATGGAACGAAATACAAGGTACCTTTGGAGAAGGATGTTGGGGTTCTCGTAACGGGGACGGAGGGACGAGAAGGCCACTCTTTCTAGGAACTCGTTCTTGGAGTTTAAGCTCCTCGAACGGAAGATGAGTCGACTTCTTATCTCTAAGATCTTCATTTTTGGCATCCAATCTAAAGGGATTGAGTGCATAATCTCCCTTGATGGCTTTGCTAATGAAGTGAAGACCCTTGGTGTCAAAAGTTGGCTTGCTAATTGGGTTCCAATTCAATGGTGGTTTGTAGGGTGCGTTATTGGCTTGAGCTGGCTGCTCAGAGCTCCACGGTTTGGACCGTGTGGCTCGTTGTTTCTCACTTTTCAAGTCCTTTTGAAGCTCGGTGATTTGAATTTCAAGCCTTCCTATTTCACTCTCCACCATCGCTAGCTCTGCCAACAGCTCCTTCACCTGCATTGCATGTCAGCCCGAACAGCTCGAACAGTTCAAATATCAACTCACATCAACACGCAGCAACGACATAATGTACCTCTGGCATATAGGGCCGTGAGTTCAATTTCACTCACCAACTCAATTCCCATTCAATTAATTGATACAGTCATTGGCTTTAAATGTCGGAACTAACACATATCTTATCAACATTTCAGTCGAAGAACGGGAGAATTTCTATTACACTTACAACCCGAACGTTCAAACAAGATCAAAGAAAAGTTGTTTTAGGAATCCACTTGTTGGGATCACATCATGTGGTCCTTAAAGAGGGAGACAAAGCAGAAGTTGTAACAGAACTATGAAACATGTCCTTTCAACTATCAAGTGTTTTTTTTTTTCAAAATTTTAAATCATTAATGCTAATTTTATTTCAAATTAAATCTATATAAAAAAAAAAAGACAGGACCATGTCAGAATACCCCACATTAAATATCATCTGACATCACATTAAATATTATAATGTTTAATTATATTCTATTTTGTTTATAATACATTAAAAAAAAAGTAGTTGAATTATTTACTAATAATATATATCTTTCATTATTAAATATTTTAAGAAGTTTGACCAAGTTTTTTAAAATAATAATAATAATAAAGGAAGGAAATAATTGGTCAAGAACCTTTTTTAAGGAAAAAAATATAATAATGTAATAAATATAGTACAAATTATAAAAAACTAATATGAAAAAAAAAAAAATATTCATAATATTTATTTATTATTATTTTTTTTTAGAAAAGTAAAAAAAAAATACTCTATCATATTTGTTAGATGAACACAACTCTCTACAATGGTATGATATTGTTCACTTTGACCACTTTGAGTGGGCTGTGCTTTGTGGCACGACTAAGTTTAGGGCATGACTATAATACCACGTTAGATGAACACGACTCTCCACAATGGTATGATGCTGTCCACTTTGAGCATAAGTTCTCGTGGCTTTACTTTATGCTTCCCAAAAAGACCTCATACTAACGGAGAGAGTATTCTATTGACTAAAGGCCAACGGTAAATTAATTAATTATTACTATAATTATTAATTAATATCTAGATTGATCAAAGGTTTATGTGCCTTTAACCTACGAGGACTAATCTCGAATGGGTGAAAAATGGGACAAGGACTGAGAAGAGGTTTTTTCGTTAGCTAGGAATAGAGATTATATTCCCGATCCTCAACCTCGAATCACACGTCCAACTGAGAGCAATTTTGAGAATATGATGATTAAAAAAGACTTAAAGAAAATGAAAGTTACTATGTATACCAACGATGTGTACTTTTCTTTATATTTTATTACTTTACAAATTTCACGTTAAATTTACGATAATGTTTAATGTAAACGGTACATTATACATCAGCATGAGCGTATTTTAAACGACAATTAATATTTCTATATATTTTTTTAAAGTAGAAGATTCAAATTTCTAAACCGTACGTTTATCGTACCTTGGGAGGAAGGAAGTTTGTTGAGATGGGAAGTGGTGAAGCATTTTGTTGTGTAGTAAGACCATCTAAAATCTCATGCACCTTTTCCTCTTGATGCAGCAATTTTTGAAGCATCAACACCTATCCATAAAAATATGACGAAGCTCGAACATTAAAGATTCATAAGTCACAACTCATCACTACATCGAATATAAACGTCAAAAACTTTAATTATTTATAAAAATCTTAAAAGTAAAGTAGAGTTGGACAGAATTATAACGTTATGACGAAACTCGAATTTAAACCCGACCCGAATCAACAAAATTTAACTCAACCCAATCTTTATTGTTTAAGCTCGACAGTCTAAGTTAATCGAACTAGATCGTGTGGAATCTTATTGAATATTTGACAAGACATTATGTACCTTGTTAAAAAATCGATCCTTGTTTATCAACCACACATTGTCTAATCAAATCAAATTCTCTCTCGATATGTTCCTCAAAAAAATTCGATTCGTGCGGATTCTTCCCCCAACTAAGATCATATAAATATCATTAACGTGGAGAACAAAACTAAAAAACTCATTAAAAAAATAATGTTTATACGCTTAATTTTTTCAAATCTCGAGTAAATTTGATGTATTTATTTATTCAATTGTTTCTCTATAACTTTGATTTATTTTTTCTTTCCAATTTTCTCTCTACTTTATTTATTCAATTTCTCTATTTTATTTAATCTTTTTTCTTCTAAATTCTCAAAAAAAAAAAAAAAATTATGAAGTAAAAACAATATTTTATTTAATTTCCATTATTGTAAGTAATAATATTTATTTAGAATGAATTAAATAAAAAAAAAAAAAAAAAAAAAAAGGTGTTTGGTGTAGGTTTGTTTGGAAGCTCTTCCTTTGAAGCAAAGCTAACAATTATTAAAAAAATTCCCTTTGCTAAACCCTTCAATTTAAATTAAAAATATCCTAATTATAACATTAAATTCTCATCAATTATAACATTAAATTTCCCATTAAACAAGCTTCTAATTAATAATATATGATAAGCAACACCAACAAACCTCTCTTTCAAGCTCTTCCTTCTTCCTTTGTCCACTAACCTTCTTCTTCATCTGCATTTAATCATTCAATTCCTATTAAACTCGATGAAATAAAATCCGGGTTTGTTTCGTTATTGAACGAATACGAGTTCGAAGAGAGTTAGACTAAAAAAACGGACCAAAGATTCAAACTTTGAATGTTGTAAGAGGAGAAGAGAAGAGAAGAGAAGAGAGAAGCTTACATATTGGGAGGGAGAGTGTGGAGGATGAGGGTGAGCCATGAGGGTTAGTTGATATCAGAGTTGGAGGAGGAGGAGATCATGGGGATAATGAGGGGTTAAAAGCAAAGAGGATGGAAGATTATGGCTTGGAGGTGAAGGGACATGGTTGGGGTATGGCGACGTTTTATTTGGTGGGGAAGATGGCGAGGAGCTTTCAGTTCGAGGAGAGTGGTGCTGGTGGTCATACCTTTTCTTCTCCAATGAGTACTCACACCCTTCCCAATCTAAACAATGTATTGTATGGTACGAGTACCGGCAAGAATACTGGGCCTCGAAGAAGGTGGATTGTGAGATCCCGTATCGGTTGAAGAGGAAAACAAAGTATTCTTTATAAGGGTGGAAATCTCTCCCTATAAGATGAGTTTTAAAAATTTGAAAGGAAAGTCTAAATAGGACAATATCTGCTGGCGGTAAGGTTGAGCTGTTACAAGTTGAGTTTTCTTACGTGGGTCGAGTTTGAAATATTGATCTTTTAGTTTATGATATAATGTTTTGGGTTTTCTTACCTGGGTCGAGCTTAAAATATTGATCTTTTAGTTTATGATATAATGTTTTGGGTTTTGTGACGTGGGTCGAGCTTGAAATATTGATTTTTTAGTTTATGATATAATGTTTTGGGTTTTGTGACGTGGGTCGAGCTTGAAATATTGATCTTTTAGTTTATGATATAATGTTTTAGGTTTTCTTACGTAGGTCGAGATTGAAATATTGATCTTTTTGTTTATGATAATGTTTTAGTTAATTTAGGGTGTAATCAGGTTAGTTTTTACATATGGGTTTGTGAAACATTTGTATCGATGATATTATTGAGACTATAAATACTTCTTCTTTTTGCCCTTCACTCGACCTAGGACGGTATCAAAGGTTTGCTTAAAGAAAGGAGTTTTAGCTAGCGTACTTCCAAGGAATGGAGTTCATTTATCGACATGATGTAATGAAAAGAGTACATAAATTTCTTAATATTGGTTTATTTATATTTTTCACTCTAGTCCCGTCATGAGGCGGAGGTCGAGACTAAGATTCCACTTCGAGGGGTACTTCAATTCGTTATTTTTCTTTCTCCATTCTGCGCTAGACGCTATAACACGTTAAAAAAGTACCTATGGAAGCATGAAGCTATAAAGAAGACACGAACTATGAACTAGGGGCATGTGTCGAGGAGACCAACCAAGTGAGTTTGAGGTTCGACCCGAACTCGTTAATTTATTTTTGTTTTGTGTTAAATCTTTTTGGAAATTTAATTCTATTCATAACAATGGTTTTTAATATAAACCTTAAACAAAAACGAAATTATAAATAATAAAAATAAAAAATTAATTAGTGAAGTGATTAATAATAATAAGAATGCTTAAAAGAGTATTTTGCTGTTCTTTTAAGGATAATGATACAGCAAACGGCCGTTTAAAAATTAGTTAGGCTTCTCAACTACCACCAAAACATGTTCTATTCATAACAATAATGTTTTTTTTTATTATATATATTTATTTCAAATTTGTTTAATATAATTTATATAAAAAAAAAAATATCCTAATAAATTTAATAATATTTCATAAGGTAAATTCAATATAATTTTTGAAAATTTAAATTTCAAAATTTTTAAAAAGTAATTATTTATTTATTTATTTACCAATTAAGTATAGATATATAAAAGTGGGGTGGGACGTGGCCTGAAACCGAGAATATAATACCTATTTTCGACCCGTTTAGTTAATAGGAAGAAGTCTCTTCTCATTCCCTCTCTCATTCTACATTTAAATTGGAATTTTCGCTCGGGGACCACAAGCACGAGACAAATATAAAATTTTTGAATGTATATTTTAGTTTTAATTTTTGTAGATATTTAATTTATTTTTTTTTTTAGTTTTGATTTGATAGTAGTTGGTTGAGATGTCTATTTATGTTTGATAACTTTAGTCAATTTTGAAAGCCATAGAATTCGGTTTCAAAAAAGTTGGTAGTATTTATTTCCATTTTCTATTTAGGTTTGAAATCGACCTAGGAACTTCAAAATTGTTACAATATTGTTAATGGGACGACACAATTAAGAAAATATTTCATCGAATAAAAGTAATTGATGAATTACTACGATCATCGTATCCTGGAGCCTTGCAAACTCCACATATCTAAGTTCGAGTTCGAGTACGAGTAAAATTCGATAAAGTGTACAGTTTAACAACAAACCAAACTTCATTCTAACTTGACTCGTTGTAGTTAACGTGAATTGAAGTATCTCTTGAGAGCACATTTTTTCTTTTATGCACGCTTGTTCCTACTTTTTGTAAACCTCAACTCTCTATTGACTTGACCGTCAATATTAATTTGAATCAAACCACTTAGAGATTCATGCAAACATGAAGAGTAGATACTGACATGCTAATTGACATTGAATGATATCAATCGAGATTAACGATGGCATAAATCTTGTAGCACAATCAGCCAAAACAATGTATTGTATTTTTGGTGGATGGGTTAGACAAAGAGAGATGGGTATGAAGTTAGGGTGCATGGCCTAGACCGGAGGACATGTACACATTAAGGAGCGTATGGTATGGCCTATAAGTTGTCCCTTACAAAACAATGTCTATTTTTATACAAACACCTCTTACTTACTCAATGCTCCAAAAGCATTCCAAATTTCTAAGTTTCTCGGGAATATAAATTTGTTTTGTTGTGTGAGATCCTACCGAACATAAGGGTATGAGAACATCCCTAACAGATGCGTTTTAAAATCGTGAGATTGACGGTGATATATGACTGACTAAAGTGGGCAATAAATGCAAGCAATGAGTTTGAGCTGTTACAAATGGAGTCATAGCAAGACACTAGGTAGCGACAGTTTGCCTGGGGTGGATTGCTAGATCTCACATCGGTTGGAGAGGTGAATGAAGCATTTCTTATAAGGGTGTGGAAACCTCTCACCTCGTAGACGTGTTTTAAAGTCGTGAGGCTGATAGCGATACATAACGGGCCAAAACGGACAAATCTGATAGAGGTAGGGTTGAGCTGTTACGTTATTCTGAGTATTTTTTAAAACGTTTACAAAAAAATTGAAAACGATATTGCAAAATTTTTGAAACAAACGAGAAAGTTGAAGGGCATTATTCATAATTTAGCTTAGTTTAAACATCACAAACCTAGATCATCTCATCTCATCTCATGACTACCTTTCTCAACTCTAAAAAACATATATTTATCTACAACAAATGTCCGTCTTTCAAATGATTTAAAAAAAAAAAAACATGTTTTGTTTTTCCCATTTCTATGTACAACAACGTTAACATTAGTTTCAAACACTTTACTTCTTTTGGAAAGTTACCATACAGAAGAACGCAGATACACGGCTAATTACTCCTGTAACAATAAGATAGATCAAGCATTTGTACCAATTCTTGAGATCGTAGTTACTTTGCATTAGAGACCCACATCGTGTAATTAACCAAACTCCAGAGTACCTGCAAAATGGGAGCCAAAAGTTGTCAAAGATAATGAAAATATGTAGAGCAAGAACAATTTTTTGTGTGTGTATTTCTTGTTGATTTGTTACCTTTTAGCATTGGCTATAACAAAAGCTTCCAATGCCCACTTCGTGTAGCAAAGGTCGCCTATTGAATCTACGACTTCATTGTTGTCGTTGTGAGTTGCAACGAGCATCATAACGACAGGAAGTAGTACAGACCACTGAAATCGACACAACAATTGAATTAAACTCGAGTTGAATCGAACTGACCCACCTCTACATTACTAATCTATTAATATGTTAATGAGTTTTTACTCACGAGTTGGGCAGGGCCAGGTTCGAGGAAGATGGCTAAAGCATAGGCAATTCCAGTGACACAATAAACTAAGCAAAACAGCACGATGTAATTGT
Organism: Cucurbita moschata; assembly: GCF_002738365.1. Classification (NCBI taxonomy): domain Eukaryota; kingdom Viridiplantae; phylum Streptophyta; class Magnoliopsida; order Cucurbitales; family Cucurbitaceae; genus Cucurbita; species Cucurbita moschata. The sequence continues at coordinate 2,660,485 of NW_019268530.1, forward strand.
CTGTGATAGAAGATCTTGGATTGTTGAAGAAATAGAACATGGATAGGTACACCATAGGCTTTATGACTGCGTTGAAGAGATCAATTGTATCCTTTGCAAGAAAATAAGCTAGGCTGCTCATTCCTGAGGAGCTCTCTCTCCAATAATGCAGTTTATCTAATGAAAATGATCTCAAAGCTGTAATCTTGCACAGCAGAGCTGAAATTTTACAGATCCCAGAAAGGAAAATTTACCAATTGATGAATACAATGTTTAGTAGTTCTTGAAGAGTTTAGAGAAAAAGTTTTAACTTACAGACAGCTATGACAGTGTATGTATAACCAAGTGAGCCAAATGATTCATCACTCACTTTGGCTAATGTTCCCAAGCATATTCCAGCAAGCAATAGAATCAAATAATCTACAGCCTGTGTCCTAGCTTCCCTTAGTCTTTGCTTTCCCAATCTGCATATAATCAAGGCCATAACCTTTTAGAATACAGATGAAAAAAATGGAAATTTCGGCCACTAATGACACGGATTTGACACCGCTAAAACGAAACGCTTATATACGATTGATTACAAGGTCCTCTTTAGATTTGTATTGCTAGTTCTTGTTCGAACTTCGTAAGTTTTTGGGTTTAGTAGTAATTTAATGTTGTATTAGAGTAGAAGGTCTTATATTCGCACCCACAAGTAGGGGGAGCGATAATAATACGAATAAATAAATTTACCGTAACCCATCAAGCTAATCTCTCGGGTTAAGCAGTAATCTAACATCACCCAACAAAACAAACTAATGACATTCTAACAATTGGGGTCAGATTAAGCAGTTGATTGATTTTGAAAGATTGGGAACTTATATCCTTATATAAATGTGTATGAAAGGAGGGTATAGGAACATACCTTCCAAGAAAGTACTTATACTGTTGGGAGACACTAGGAGTTTTGCGGTTAGATAGATCACTTGATTTCAAGAAATTAAGTTGAATATGGTCTTTCTTCCTCTCTACGATGTGCTTAACATCCTGCAAAAACTCCCCTACAAATGACACAGAGTTACCAGAATCAGGAGAATCTGCTCCTCCACGGCTCGAGTTTTCACCAGCTGCTGAAGTTGACATGCCCTCAATACTCTGCAGCATGTCCATGGGGACTGGATACCCATTGTGGAGCATCCATCTCACAGGAAGTTGTTTGTAAGTAATACCCGTACTTGTGTTTAGTTTAACCATTCCTTCCAAAATGTCAATGAAATAGTCAGGTGGGTTAACTCTATCCGGGACTTTAATCCCAAGGGTCGCAAAATACTCCTCCAGTTTCTTTACTGGTCCATGGTACACTGTTAGCCCTCCTTTGGCTAGAAGAATCAACTCATCAAACATAGTGAACAATGTGTAGCTGAAGCATTTTAAGAGGGGGAAATAATGGTGTTATTTTCAGCTCATAAGAAAGTGTATTGATGATAGAGATTATTTTCAGCTCACTGTTGGTTTAAAACGTCTACTTTTGATTCTAACCTTTTTGAAATATCAAAGATACTTGCATTTGTTTTGTGTTTGAGTTGCGTACCTTGGCTGATGAACAACCATGCAAATGTTTACTCCTTCAAGAGCCTCACGTCTAAGTGCCTTGAGGAGCAACTGTGAAGAAGAACTGTCAAGACCAGAAGTGGGTTCATCCAAGATCAGAAGTGAAGGTTCCATGACCATTTCCAAGCCAACATTTACTCTTTTCCTTTGACCTCCAGAGATTCCTCTCTTTTCCACTGTTCCAACAAGGGAATCCCTCACTGCCTGTAGCCCCAAAGATTCAATGACTCTTTCAACAACAAGCACCTTTTCTGGTTTGAGCAAATCAGCGGAAAGTCTACAACAAACAACAAAAGCAATTTGAGTAACAAACGCACTAACAATTTCAATTCATTTAAACTAGTTTTGGGTGAGTTTGTAATGACTTAATGACTTTAAAAGAAACATTGATAGAAGAAGTGTTTTCACTCAAAAACACTTTTCCAAAAGTCATCCCAAACTCACCCTTACTCAGTGTTAATAGAAAAGAAGACGTGCCTGCATCGTGCACTAAACCAGAGATTCTCCTCTACTGTCAAATTCCCATGAACAATATCATCTTGTGGCACAAAACCGATGATTTTCTTATAAGAATGAATTGATTCCGGTTGGCCATTAATAAGAATCATGCCAGTCATGGTACAACCGGTCACTTTTCCAGCCAAAGCAGAAAGAAAGGTTGTTTTTCCGGCCCCTGATGGACCCATCACAGCAGAAACTTTACCAGGCATAATTTTCCCAGTAACACACCTCATCAAATGCCTATTTTTTCCTTTCAAAGTGATTGTCAAATCCTTAAAAGCAACCTCAATCATAGGCCTTTTCCTAATTTCAATATCAATATCATTTGCCATTGAGATCACTCCAGAAAAGGTCAAATTCTTATTCTGTTCTTGCAGGGCTTTCTCCTTCTCAATTTGCCCATACGCATACTTGAATATCTGGCTTTGTGTGTGCAATTGTTTGCCCTTTGGTGCATGCTTCTTGATGTTTTTATCACCTATCTCTAAATTGAAGCCTTCTTGGTTATCTGGATCAGTCTCAATTTCATGCAACATCTTTGTTAGGTTGTTATTTTTCTTCCCTTTCGATGTTCCAGATGATGAACTGCCACCTGTTTGACAGGAAATTGGTGCAAATATTGAGAAACAAATATGTAAACAATCCAGTTGAGATATAGATACCTCTCAAATTTTATAGCTTAGACTATAAGCTTAGTCTACAAACTCACAAAGTTGTGTCCATATAAGTATACTTTTAAAGTTCATAAACCTATTAGATAAAAAAAACTGAAAATTTAGAAACCTATTAGACAATTTTTAGGAACTTATTTTTCATTTAACGAACTTAATAAACATTAAAAATGTTACGATATTACCCATTGGTGGCATAGCTCCTAAGGCAGCATCTGTTCCAGGCTTAGGTTGGCCAAAGCCCTTAAGTTCTGGGTGTTTTGTGGACTTTCTACGAGAGAATGTGCGTGAGAACTGTGTTTGTAGCTCAACAGCATGTTTCTTGGCAATGTCTTTTGCAGATTTCCATTTCTCGCGTGCTTGTGCTGTTTCTCTTACACTTTGGACAGCCTTCTCTCTAGATTTCGCTTGTCGTCTCTCTCGAGTTGAGATGACTTGATCAGAGCAGTTATAAAAAATGATTAGAAGAAAACTTATTCCAGCCTGCAATCACGAGTAACCGATTAAAGTCAGGCATATTGTTAAGAAAATGAATAAAAGACTAAATTTACTTTCAAGTGTATTAACTTAAACTTATAATTCTAGAGTTGATTCAACGTGGGATCAGAGCCAATACCATTTCTTTCACTTGTTGAATTTTTTGTTAGAAATACGGCTTACACATTTGGGTTCAGAATTAGTGATTTGGAAACCATGCTTGGTAGTTATGAACATCTAAAGAAGCATGTCTAACAAGTGTTGGACCTACATATGTTAAAAACGAACGAGGTACTCAAACGAAGTGTTTGTGCTTCCTACGTTGTCTAATTTAGCGAATGATCATGAGTTTATAAGTAAGGAATACATCTCCATTAGTATGAGGCATTTTGGGGAAGCCCGGAAGCCCAAAACAGAAAAATATCGTACCATCATAGAGAGAGTCGTGATTCCTAACACTTCCCAGATCCCAAATTCTTTCCAAGACATGAACAAAGTAAAAAAGTCAATGAAAATCTACTTACAAAAAGCATGACACCATAAGCAGTGATGTTTTGATTAGCTGATTTTGGTGTACACGTTGCCATCTGGAAGCATTCTGTAGAGAAAGATATAGAAACAGATACTATATGATATTCGAAACAGAGACAAATCAAAAATAAGGAAGGAAATTGAAAACTAACTTTGCTGCGAAGTTGAACCAGTCCTGCAGTAATACCTACAAAAAAGAACAACAAAACCAGATAAAAGAGAAGACCCTAAAAACGGAAGAAACAGAGCATTAAAAGTGTTTATGTTTATAAAATAACAAGTAGAGGAAATGAGTAGTAATAGTAGTAGTTAGAGGATGATTATCAATACCCACTACTGCAAGGATTTTTGAGGATAGTGGAGGGACAATAGGATCCTGCAGAGCAGAAAACCTCATTACTACTCATGATATCGGCCCACACATCTGCGCCTCCGCAAGTGTGGTTAAGCTTTCCAGGAGGGAGTTGATAATGGTAACTGCACCAACAACAACACATCATTTCATTTCTCACACACAAAAAAATACATCTAAATTTCATTCATTTTATTAATAGCAAAAAATACATATAAATTTCATTCATTTTATTAATAGCACTTACGGTTCACAGATGCCTGTGCTTGTATTCAGCTTTGCAAGAGGGCAGTAAGCGCCCAATGGACAAGCTTCATTCACAACAACAAAGATATTAATACCAAACTCTTCAAACTCTTAATCAATAAATAAAAATGATTTTTTCTAAAATTACTTGCACCTAACTATTTAAAATTTCGAATTTTTGAAGCATTAAATTACCATATGTCTAAAATGAATGAAAAATAGGGTGAATAAATAAATAATTTTTCTAAAATTTTAAAAGAAATACGTTTGGAATATAAAATAAATTTAAGAACCAACCTTTTTTTTTATTTATTTATTAGAGAAAACCCTATCAAAGCCTCTCAGTCATATTTAAAAATAAAAACATATATATTTTTTTAATTTTCAAAACTTTGATTGGCTTTTAAAAATGTTGGTGGAAATTAAAAATAAAATCTAATTTGGAAATATTTTCGAAGTAAGGGTATTTTAGTCATTTTATTAGAGGATGATGTGACATTAATAAACTAAGGTGTTTTTCTTAATCTAGGGTCAAATAAACCTTGAATAGGGTATCAATTCTTCTTTAACTCGTGTGTCGGGTCACAAAGCAACTCTCTCTAACTCTTCTTTGGAGTCAGGTTAATTAATTTTTAATTTTTTTTTTTTAAAAAGATGAAATGCTGAAAAAGATACGAGAAAACAAGCTTAATTTAGAAAAAATTAAATAGCTATCCGACCATGAGAAAAGTGATTTTGAAAACGACAAGAACGATGGTAAGGTAGTGAAAGGAGGGAGACTTACGAATCATACAAGTGATGCCATGGGGGCAGAAGAAACCTTCACAACAGGTGCGGCATCTGATGGTTCTTGTAGGCATTACTTTAGTTTCCTTGTAGTCAACTTTGGTACCCATTCCAGCGCTACAAGCCCACCCTGGCTCGCACCCCGATACCCACGATGACAAATTGCAGTTCTTGTTTGGCTTCAAGTAATTCGTTCTCTTTGACGATGCCCTGCTCCCGAAGTAACTGTCCAGGTAGAATTTCACTTCCGCCGCCGTGCATATTCTCGATAGAATATCTGTTCAAACCCACCAACCAAATTACCATCCTTCCTTTTTTTTTTTTTTTTTTTCTCC
>NW_019268530.1:2667137-2697947 GCF_002738365.1 Cucurbita moschata
TTTTTTTTTTTTTTTTTCTCCTCTTTTTTATTTAAAAAATATTGAACAATTTTCCAAATTCTATTGCACTTTGTAATTCAAAAATATCTTAAAGGCAATGCCTCCACATAAATTTTGAGAAGAAAAAAAAATCAAACAAAAATAACATGTGGGTCCCACAGGTATGAAAATTGCTTTTTCTTTTTAATTAAAAAAAATAGGTAAGAATAATAACGATGGAAATAAATTGTGAAAATTATATTAATCATCTCCACCAATTTTATATATAAACATATTTATTTTATATATTAAAACTAAGACACAAAAAAAATATATATATAACATGTGGGTCCCACACGTATGAAAATATTATAATGAAAAAAAATTCCCGAGAATTATATTTATCATCTCGACCAACTTTATAATATGAAGATACAAAAATAACATATATTATATAACATAGTATATATTTGTATTATACGAAAATTATTTTTTGTAATAAAATATAAGAAGTTAAAAATTGTGGGAGTAGAAATGTGATTAAACTAAGTTGGAGTCTGAACAAAAATAGGAGAGGAGAGAACAGATTTTGGGATATATATATTGAAAAATAGGATAAAATTTCTTGACGAATTCGTTTCTAGTGAAAATAAAATAAATAATTCAAGGAAGATTGAAACAGATGACATAAACGGGATAGATAGCGCTCCGAAGTTCAAGATAGGTCAGAGTGGAATATGAGTGTAAGGTTTAATTGTACCTTTGCTTTTCTTAGCACAATTAGAGATGAAGGCGGAGTTATTAGTGAAATTGAAGGCTCCATCCCAATCGGCATCCCTGCAAATCAAATTAGAAACAAGAAAAACGAAATGAAATCGATGAGAGATTGATGGAGATTAAGAAAGGAAGGAGAGGCAAGGAACAGACGCATCGGCGATGCAGAAACCGAAATTCTCCTGAATATCATCCTTGAAAACAGAGGTGAAATTCTTAATCCGATCATTAACAACCTCCGCCAATATATTACTAGTTGCCTTCTCAAAAGCGCTTTCTTCTCCGTCTCCTCCTTCTTCATAGTCACTTTCAGAGATAGCTTCCTGATCGGTAGCAGCCGAAACCTCCTGAGCCTGAACGGATCGCAACAAAAGTAATAACAAAAAGGAGATGGAGAAGAGTGCGATAATCTCAAATTTCATCTCCTTCCTCATCGCGACGCCTGAGAATGCCTTTTGCAAGCTACAAATTGGAGTTGAGATTTCACGGATGCCAAGGTTCAAATTAGGGCTTGGCGACCGAGGAATTGACGTTGGGAGAGAAAACAGAGAGAGAGAGATTGAGAGAAATTGGAGATAATGGAGGAAAATGGAGAATGTGTTTGAACTTTTTTCTTATTTTCGGATTTTGGAAGAAAATAGAAATGGCGGGGAGGAAGATTTGGCGAAGGATGAGGAGGAAGGAGGGAGAAGAAGATGAGGGGAAATTTAAAGGACCACCACGACATGTCGGTTTGACGCTCATTGAAAACCATTAGAATAACGCATGCACTCGCCTTCGCTGGTTTCATTCTTCGTTCAAAAATAGGGTTTTGGATTTTGGATTTTTTTTTTTTAATTCCGACATGTGTGAAATACATCTCTCAAATATAAACATTAATATAATATAATCTCAAAACAGACCGTATTTACAATATCTGTTAGCAGTGTGTTTAGACTGTTAGCAGTGTGGATTGTGAGAGAGAACGAAATATTCCTTTATAAGGGTGTGAAAACCTCTCCTTAGTAGACAGTTTTAAAACCATGAGGCTGACGATGATACGTAACGAGCCAAAGTGAACAATATCTGCTAGCAGTGAGTTCGAGCTGTTACATTTTTTCAACCAAATTGATTAGCTCCGAAGGAGAATGTATTACGACATTCTCCTGTTCACCAACTCAAACTTCATTCTTCTCTCTTTGAAGTTAAGGATCGATTCCTCCGTTCATTCTTCAAAACAACGTTGATGAATCAAATATCTCTTTTAATTTAATTAGTATGTTTAATTTTAATTTTAATTTGATTTGTTAACATTAATTATTGTCTCTATTTATAAACTTTAAAAACTTTTAATTACATTATTAAATTTTATATTTAATAAATTCCTTCATATTTTAAAATTTTAAAAAATTATCTATTAAATATATATCTCATACTTTATGAATTAAAAAAAGACTCAATAAAAATCAAATATCTATTAAATACAAAATAAAAAATTTAAAGAGTTAGGAAAGATAAACTTAAAAAATTATGAAATTATTAGATAATTTATAAAATTTCTTTTTTATTTCCATTTTAATGACCTGTATAATTGGAAATGAGTTAAAATGAAATATTTAAAATGAGTTTAATTACTATTTTAGCCTTTAGGTTGAGTATTATCTGAAAATATGACAAAAGATGATATTGTTGACTCGAAATCTTGAGCATGAATCGTTACGACTTAGATATGAAAGTGATGCATATGTTGAAGGTGCATGAAAGCAATGCTAGAAATTTGGTGTATATGAAAATGATATACTCGGAACCGTGTGTATGAAAGTGATGTACTTCCCGACAAAACGAAAAGAAGTAGAAACAAAAAGACATATTTTATGTCTCACTATAGTTTGTTTGTATATTCTAATTTGAACGGTAGGGTTACTCACGGGATATTTTTGTACTCATCTATTTTCAAATTGTTTTTCCAAATAAAAGCAAGGTAATATAAAACGGGTAACTAAGATTGTCTACGAAATGTATCACGGGTCAAAATCAGCATAACTCATACATTCATGTTATTTAAAAACGCTCTCTCTCTCTCTCTCGATAGTTTTTCTTTTGAGCTTTTTTCTACTTTTAGCGAGCACATAATAACGAGTAATACCCTTCACTAGTTATAAACTAGAGGCTGGGGCTGGGTAGGGCACTGGCGGTGGGCACAAGAGGTTGGTATGTGATATTTATTGCAGTGCGCTCGTGCCTTGATATCAAATCGCTATCTCACAAAGCAGAACCACGTGCTTCTAGCCATCGTGAAAAGCACTTTCATGGTTCACAAACACACCCATAGCTATATCATATATACTTCAATCCTTCATTGATTGCCTCATCTTAGTCGGAGAGGGGAACGAAACATTTCTTATAAGAGTGTGAAAACTTCTCCTTATGATTTTAAAATTGTGAGGCTGACAGAGACACGTAATGCAGACAATACCTACCAACAGTAAAATTGGACTTTTACTTATTTACTTTCAACCTACCATAAATTAAAAAAAAAAATGTAGGAAGACTTTGACCTAAAAGAATTGGTCAACTAAATTAAGAGAAAAAAGCACTATTTTTTAAAAGTCAACTTAAAAATTAACAATTAAAATATTCCCACCACTTATTAATCAAAACGTCTTGTTTACTAAAGTCAACCCAACACTATTGATTTAATAGTGCATTGGTTAGGTAGTTTGGGTTGGTCGAGATATTAATGCTAGAGTATGAGATTTTAGTTATTAACGTAATAGGTAGCAAAGACAAGTATGATTTTTTTAAATAAAATAATAATTTTTTTTTTTGACAATTCAACTCAACTCGAGAATAAAGGGTCGAGTTGAACTACGAACTCTTATTTAAATTGTTTGGGTCATTGACCCGACCAACCTAAAATTTTGAGTGGGTCCAAAAGATATTTCCAATCCAACCTATCTGAACACGTGAACACTCCTACCCCAAAAGGCTAATTAAACCTTAATTTTAACTTTGTGCTAAATAATTACCAAATATATATATATTGAATGACTTTTAGCCTTAAATTTATTATAATTAACTACCAAACCCAATTGACAAATCTACCCTTCGTTTAATTTACAATATGACCCCTTGAATACCCAAATAATAACAAATGATGCCACGACAGTCCTTCCTTCCTACATAGCTTCCCATCTCTGTTAAAAGAAACGCCGAAAACGAGCGGTCGTTCTTGGCGGTTGAAATGCTCGCGCCGTACTGAGGGCAAATTCGTAATTCAACTCCATTTTCAGACACGCAGAGAAAAGAGAAGAGATCAAAGAAAAAAGAAGAAAAAGAAAACAAAACTCGAAAATCAAAATCCATGGAGGTTTTGCGCCGAACCATGGCAACGACTGAGCCAAATCCAGAGCTCGCTCCTTTTGGTCTTTAATGGTGTGAATACGGCTTCGTTTCTGTCCAATGCGTGATCGTTATGTCGTTTTCATTGCCCTAGGCCTCTTCTTCAATCTATAGTTGAGATTTGATTCCATACTTTTTCCTTTTTGCTTGCGACGTCTTCAGCCTTTTGATTCACTACGGATTTTGCATTTTTGCAGGTTTGACTTGCTGTTTCTCTATTTTTTTGTGTATCCACATTTTGTTGTGTTGTTGTTATAATTTTTTGGCGTTGATTTGATGCAATGACGTTCCGTCCATCGCTTTCTTCGTTTGTTTATTGTTTGATCGTGATAGCCGCTCTTCCGATTTTTTTATTTTTTAATTGTACATCTGAGTGAGGGTTTATCTTCTTTAAATTAGTATAGATGCAATCATGGAAATTGGTTTACTACGGACAGGAATGGCGGAGGTTGCGAAATTGCTGTACATAGTTGTGGTGGATGAGGGAGAAAAGCTAGAGAAGGAGAAAGGATCTTTCAGGTACACTCGTCATGTTCTACAGAGTACTCTACAGCTTATGGGATGCAAACCGCGACATGCTTTCAAGGTATGCTTGTTTTCTTTTTTCAATCATACTTCCGGATTCCATGCGAAATCCTCTGGAAGATTTTCTAATGTTTTTTTAGCAGTTCAATTTTTCTATATTTTCTCATTTTAGAGGTTTGAGTTTTATGAAAAGAAGTTCATCTTCAATGGGCTTGTTCAGCTCTGTGATTGCAGCATTACCTGGGAATAATTTCGTATGAACTTGGAGTCTAGTTGTTACCATGATAATCCTGCGTTACATTGTTGTATAGATTAAGTAATGGGAATAAACTTTCTAATATGGCCTGCAAGGAAATGGATGAGAAATTCAAACTGATGGTCACCCAAATCTAATATTCTTGTTTAATCATTGAGATTGTCTGATAATAAACATGTTTCTGATAGGAACCTGAACATAAGATTGAAGTATCTTATGTCAGGTTCCTATCAGTTTTACGGCTTAAAGATAGTAGATTGTGAATGCCCATTCACCCATTATACCTTTGTCAGGTTTTTTCTTTTGATTTTCTCTACCTTTGTTTCACTCCTTGAGCAAATCTTTTTATTTATTTGCGGTCAAGATGTTGGGTGGATTGGCAATTGGCGTTTCCTTCATTTCCTTTGTTGTTATGTTTTTTTCTGTTTTTTCTACAATCTTTTCTTTTTGTTGTTTCCATTTGAAAGCCATACATCCTTCACACAAATCGAATGAAATTTCTGCTGAAAGAGTTTGGTTTTTTCTGAATGTGCTCTTCTGTGGTCAGATAAGCAAATGGGTATTTGAATTGATAAGAAAGGAAGCTTCGACTGATGTTTTTCTCCCTGAAGAGAGTGACATATTGGGATTGGTTTCTTTGGTTGGACAAGGACAAAGTGAAAAAGATACTGATTATTACCATAATTGTTTTGATGGAAATGAGATTTTCGAAAATTTGGGTTCAAGAGAAGGTGATAATAGCAAGAATATTCCATTCGAGTTATATAAAAAAAGCAGGACTGCTGTTGTTAAAAGAGAAACTTTCCTAGATGTTATTTGTGATTCTCTGGCTACGTACAAGTACGTCGGTCCCAACCAGAGGGCAGACCTGATCTTGGCATGCAGGTACTTAAAACATCTCAATTTTTAGGTAATGTTTCTAAAAGATGGAATTTATGACGCGAATTATATTTATGTATTGCTGTAAACATATTAATGTGGTTAGAAATTGGTTATAGTTATAGAAACTTTACATTTTTGTGCATATTCTCTCGTGAGGTGTTGAGATAACATTTTTTTTTTCATTTGTCATGCATTTGAACATTTTCATGGACGATATAGCTGCATGTACTTCAGCTTGTTTGATAGAATTGTATCTCTGATTGAATCTAACAAGGATGAATCTTCTCCAATAAATGGTCTAAGAATATGTGGGGTGATTAAGTTTTCTGCAATGTGCCTTCATAATCAGAAATGTCCCGGCTGCATAGATATGGACCTGGTTATTTCTTCCCTTTTCAACTAGATTCTTGTAGCTTTATCATTTTCTCAACTTCTAAGTCATCAAAGCCATATTTGCTTTCTGACAATGTTAGTTGACAACAGAATGAATGTTTTGTTATGCTGTATCTTTGTTCAATTATTTCATCCTCTTTCTGTGTGGTGCATATATCCTTTATTTTAAATTTTCTCACTGCAGAATTCGAGAAAGGAAGGAGTCTGTAACTGTGCTGTTATGTGGTACTAGCGGCTGTGGCAAATCCACTTTGTCAGCGCTGCTGGTAACGTTTTGTTTTCCTGACATCTGTCTTTATACCCCAGAATAGTTGAAATTATTAAAGGGGTCCTTGGTTAATGTCTTATATTGCAATGTGGCCATTTCAAATTTGTGACATTTGTTGCTTGCTAAAACTTCTGGAACTTGAGCATTCTGCATTTCCAATATAGGGTAGTAGGTTGGGAATTACAACAGTGATTTCAACCGACTCTATACGACACATGATGAGGAGCTTTGTGGATGAGAAACAAAATCCTCTGCTCTGGTCATCAACCTACCATGCTGGGGAATTTTTGGATCCTGTGGCTGTAGCTGAATCTAAGGCTAGGAAGAAAGCAAAAAAATTAGCTGGAATTTCACACAAACACATGAAGGATGAAACTTCTGATGGTTTGATTACCATAAACTCAGACAACCAATTAATAGGGTCAGCGAAAGTACTGAACAATTTGGAATTAATCAGTCCAAAGCAGATGGCTATTGAAGGATTTAAAGCCCAGAGTGAGATGGTGATAGATAGTCTTGATCGTCTTATTACTGCATGGGAAGAGCGGAAGGAGTCAGTAATTGTTGAGGGAGTTCACTTAAGCTTGAGTTTTGTGGTATGGTGTCTATATATATATCTGACTTGTTTATCTCTTCTATATCATAACTGAAGTCTTTACATCCACATTCTTTACCAAAAAATAATTATATTACTTATCTGCAGATGGGACTAATGAAAAAGCACCCGTCAATTATACCATTCATGATCTACATAGTGAATGAGGAAAAGCACTTGGAACGATTTGCAGTACGTGCCAAGTATATGACACTGGACCCAGCAAAAAACAAGTATGTGAAGTATATTCGAAATATCAGAACAATTCAGGACTATCTCTGCAAGCGGGCTGACAAGCATCTTGTCCCAAAAATAAACAACACCAATGTTGATAAGAGTGTTGCTGCCATTCAAGCAACATTGTTCAGCTGTCTTCGGAGGCGTGAAGCTGGGGAGCAGCTTTATGATTCCTCGAGAAATACTGTTAGTGTAGTCGATGAGGAGTACAGAAATCAGTGTGTAGCATATTCATTGAGTTCCAAGGGTATGTTTCAGATGATCCAAAGGAAAGGTTCTAAGCATTTGATGGCTCTGGTTAATACTGACGGATCGGTGGCAAAGGCTTGGCCTGTTGATTCAGTTGATAGCAATGGGAAACCTCTCCTGGGTCTCAAGGCAGATGATAGTACAGGGAATTTGATATTTGGATCACTACAGATTGGTAAGGTTGAACCAGTTAATCTTCAATTTGGTCTTTATGGCATCAGTGCTTGGCCAAGTAGTGGTGGCCCTAGTCATGCTGGTAGTGTTGACGAGTTGAGGGCTGAAGGGACTGATACTGGTAGTAGATATTTTTCATCCTGCTGCAGTTCTCCCAGGATTTTAGATGGCCCTTCAAAGGAGGTAAATTTTATAATGTCAATTTTCTTAGTGACATTCAATTACTAATTTTTGGTCCTTAATAGCACGTTGACAATATCTTGATGCATAAATTAATATTTTTCTATAGCTCAAGGAGGATATTTCAGTTCATGGTAGTGACGAAGAGGTTGATGATCCACCAGAGTCCGGCAGTGATGAAGATTTTAGTGATGATGGTGGCAAGATGATTCATGAAGAGGTTGTTCAGCTCGAGTTCTCTTTTAAGAATCATACGATCACATGGAATAATGATTTATGTCCCAATTCCTATTTGGCGATTGATCTACTCTACATTAATTAGTGCCTTTTTCTTTTCATCCGATGCAAGATTATAGAATATTATTTAGCCTTGAAATAGAATTAGAGTACTAGCCTTAAAATAGAAGTAAATCATCCAATCCTCTTCTTTTAAGTCAACAGGACTTTTTATTACAGCTAAGGCAGTACAAGAGTTTCTTCTTCTTCTTCTTCTTCTTACCTTTTATTTTATTTTAAATAATGCAGATAGGATCAGTTGATGAGGAGTCTTCAAAATCAGATGAAGAGTATGATGATCTGGCATTGCAGGACATCCTAGATAATGGCTACCAATCAGATGAAGACAACGAGGAGATTAAAAAAAATTGTGAAGATGATTTTAGGTATCAATTTAGAGTCAAAAAAGGACTCAAGTATAACCAAAACCTGGAACCACTCCAACAGAGTAAGAAGGGGACATTTGAGCCCCTCCCCTCTTATATCTATGCATACAGAGAAGAATGAAGCAGTTTGCTGACTTGTGAAAATCTCAAAAAGAAAATTCTCCCAAGCCATTCCAGACTTGTGCAAGAATTGGTTAGCTGCTGATGTTCACAAATACAACCTGGAGCTCCAGGTAGCTAATTTCTTTCCCTGTCTTGATTTCTCTCTGTGTTTTTCTCTCTTTTTCTTTCTTTTTTTTTTTTTTTTTGATATATCAAGTAATTCCAATATTTTTCGATGTGTAAATAATGTTTTCTTGGATTTGTAGCATTTTGATATGAAAAATGACTTATGCCCTTAGTTTGTCTAGTTAGAATCTTTCCACATGACTAAAAAAGTTGGGAGTTTTGCTAATCTTACCAATGAAGTTCCAAACTCTTCTCTAGGAGGCTAATAAATTGTGAAGATATTAGTATCAGGTCTGCTTATGTCGCAGTGTTATTTGCACAAACAATATACAATGTACAAAATTCTTAGCAGAGTACATTTTTTTTTTTTTTTTTTTGTAAGAATTAGCATATTTCAGAAATTTAGTTAAATAATTTAAATGTCACAAAAGGAGGGATGTACCTAGTATCTTCTCTCTAGACCACCTGTGAGATCCCACATTGGTTGGGGAGGAGAACGAAACATTCTTTATAAGGGTGTGGAAACCTCTCCTTAGTAGATGCGTTTTAAATACCCTGAGGGAAAGTCTGAAAGGAAAGCTCAAAGAGAACAATATCTGCTAACAGTGAGCTTAGATCGTTACAGAAACTGTAACTTTACTTAATCGTAGGATTAGAAGCCATCTATAACATATGAAAAATGTAGCTTTTACTTAATCTTAGGATTAGAAGGCATGTTATTACATCTGGAAAATGGAAAAGTTGAAGGGAATCTGGAAAAGAAGCTCAAGAACATCAGTCTTCCATGATCTTTGCCTTGTACATTTGGAACATCCAAATTTTAGG
Source organism: Cucurbita moschata (assembly GCF_002738365.1). Taxonomy (NCBI): domain Eukaryota; kingdom Viridiplantae; phylum Streptophyta; class Magnoliopsida; order Cucurbitales; family Cucurbitaceae; genus Cucurbita; species Cucurbita moschata. Next base: position 2,676,746 of record NW_019268530.1, read on the forward strand.
GAGAGTTTCATATATAAGTTTGGCTTCCATGCCTTCCCATCTAGTTTGGCTTCTCATATTTTGATAACATCGAAAACTTCAAGACCTTTATGATGAATACTCTTTTGTTTCCTAACTTATACTTTATATAGGAAATTCAAAACATTTCAGCTACCTATCCTAGCTTTGATGGTTGTATTTCATTAGTTCTTAAAACTTTGGAAAAATTCAACTATAGAGGTTTGAATTAAGATTTTATATAACATCTAATGATGACATTATTAATTAAATAATGATATGACATTGATTGATTGAATGTGTTTTAGTTGCTTCTAAAAGAATCTAGGTTGTAGATGCCTTTATTATTCAACATGTTGACTATATTGTGGTAGGATTTATGCTATAATTTGATTAAGTCAATATCCAATGATGAAGGTAAACTTTTTATTATTTTTAAATTCTTATTTGAAAGAATTATCAGACAACTTTTATTTTGAAAAATCTTAGTCGCTATAAAGTTTAGATTGACTAATGATGGTAACGACAAATTGGAAGATATGATAAAAGTTATGGAAATTCAAGAGTAATCAATTAGGGAAGGAATTTAGAGAGACATAGGACGAAGGCTTCACACTAATTGCATTAATTCAGGATCCAAATATGAGTTGAAAATCCAAAGAAAAACTTTTTTTATTAACTTTTTGTTGCTTAATTGTTTCTTAATGATTCGAGTCGAGATTTTGACGGGATCTAGCATATGGATTTGATATATTTATTTTTGTGTAATCTGATTTTTTAGACTTAGATTGATTAGGCTCATTACTAAATCAATCTTGATATATTTGTGTATACATATATATATATATATATATATGAAAGGAGAAATGTTTTTTTTTTTTTTTGAAAAAGTTGAAATAATTATATTAGGGATCCCGACAAAATATTGAAAAGAAAAATTTTGTAACTTTAAAAAAGTAAAAGTGTAAAAGCGAATATTGAAATAATTAATATATTATGTCTTAAACAAAAATATATATTTGAAATTTGTATAAAATTCAACGTATTTAAATAATATATTTTAATATATAATATATTAAAATATTTTTAAAAATATTCTAGTCCATATAAATAATATTTTTATGTTGAGCAAATTATGTGAATAAATAAAGACTATTGCTATAGTCTCGGGAACAACTTTGAGATCAACTTCAATGAACTATGTCGTAATGAGCTTGGTATAGATTTGAGGCTCGATTTGGGTCTTTAATCGAAACGAGGACTAGGCATGAAAAAGCTCGATCAACATCCTTCTTTGCCTATAATCCACGACATGAAACGGTTGAAGTTGATGATAATACACATTTGACTCAACCTAGAAAATGGATAAAATCAAAGTCAAATCTAATATTTTTCCACTTTTGTTTCAAATGCAAAAATAAATTGATTTAAAGAAAAATTTTAATTTTATCACAAAAATATGTGTACCAATTTTAATTCTAAATTTTTTATTCATTAAACTTAAACTAAAAAAAAAATTATTTTTAGAAAAAAAAAAATATAATTAAAAAAAAATTAAAATTGATAGCTTTAGATATTTAGTATACATATGAATATGATAGGGATGTGATTAATGTTGATAGCAATAATAACAAATTAAAAAAATATGAAATTATTTAGCTGTATATATTTATTTGGTAATTTATTCTTTTTATTTAAAAAACAAAAGGTTCACACGTGTCTGTTGACTCTTATTTAGGTAACCTCGCACAAAAATAATAATAATAATAAAATAAATAAATAAATAACCTTTTGGTACCAAATTTAATTTTTGTTGTTTTTTACTAAAAAAAAAGTTGTTTATATCTTTATCTTTCCAAGTAAGAAAACATTTGAAAAAAAAAACAAAATTATATTCTTTAAAAAAAAAAAATTAAAACTTAGTTTAAATTTAAAAAATATTAGTAATGTTTATAAATTAATTTTAAAATTCAATTATTATCGGTTAAGATTTTTAATTATGTCGAAGATAAAAGAAATTAATTATTTTTCTATATGAATTATAATTTTTTTATTACTTATAAAAAAGATTACTTACTAGAAACTACTATCGAGTTGATCGATGACAGTTAGGTTAAACAACGACATGCTTCATAAATAGATACATGAATGTGAGAGGAGGAAGGATTAAAGATTTACTCGATATGAGATATCACAATGTTCGAAAAATCTTAAAGGAGAGAGAACTCACCGAGGTGCTCGCGACGGAGCAATTGGTGACACGTGTAAGGAAGACAAAGGTGGTAAGAGACTAAATGAAGCTGCACGAACTAGACGACAACTTTGAAATAGATTGGATACGGATAGTAACTGCCATTGTGATCGGCCAATAGCACAATACGGGGAGAGAGAGAGAGAGAGAGCTTGAGGGAGTCAGAAGTAACGACAAACCGGACGAGGTTACGACTCTCGAGATTCAAATATTATTGTTTTAACCTAACCGTAGTTGACTTGACTTAGTCAACCCTTTAATTCACCCGTTATGATTCAATTTTTCTACAACCTTAATTTGACGAGTCCTATGAATCTAATCAACATAAACCAACCTAAATTAAATGAAACAAAATCCGACCAGTAAGGAAAAAAAATATAAATTATTCCAACCTGAAATTTGTTCGTTACATATATCGATGCGAAATAAATAAAAAATGAAGTACATTTGTGGTTCAAAAATATAATATTGATTCGAGCTAATAGTGCAATCACATTCATACAACACGATATCCGATAGGATCTAATAGACATTGTTGGTACACATTTTTATGTGTATATGTGATATTGATATTATAAATTTCGAAATAATACAACATTTTCTATAGTTTAATTATTTTAATTAAAAGGGTTTTAATTAATTATTATAATTTCACGAAAAAGTTGGGAGTGTCACGTGCCACACAACCTCTTTTTGTTCTAAAATATTTAGAATGTTTGAATTTTAAGATATATATATATATATTTCTAATTTGATCCGTTTAACTTTATCCATTTGTAGTTCATTCGGTGTACACGGGTTGAGGTGGGTTGAATTTAATTTTTTCGACCAACTGGAAATTTCGAGTCGGTTGAATTGATGACCTGAATAACTCGAATAAAGTTCACATCCCGACCCGAACTCAACCCTCTATTTTCAAGTTTGGTGAGTTATCAGTTTGTTTTTTAGTTATTTTAAAAATTATATTTATTTGGTTGGTTGTGGGTTTGCTTTTTTTTTAGTTATTTACAAAATTATATTTATCTGGATTGGTTGTCGTTTGTTTTTTTTTTTTTTATCTCATCAAATTCAAATATCAAATATATCAAGTTAAAAAGATGGAATATTTTTAATATTCATAATAATTTAAAAGACAGGTAGGATTGAGTTGGGTTGGTCTGTAACCCTATTTTCTAATTGGTCAGGTTTACACGACTAAAAATGATATCAACTCACAAACATTCAATCGAACCCAAATTGAAAAAAAAAAAAAAATCTAAAATGGGTTGGATTGAATAGTCTACGTTGGTCGAATTATCGAGTCATATGAACACTCCTAGTGATTCCATGTTTAGTGGGAGATTGAATTATCGACATTCGACGTAATAATCAGTGACTTGATCATAACTCAATTAGCTATTTAAGATTAGATCGGTCTAATGCAAGTTTAAACATATTTTACTTTTATAGAGTTCGGGTTTAGGCCGAGTTTGAACCTTCCAACCCTGAAGGAAATTTAAATATTTTGAAAAAGAAAATTGTTCACAAATATAAAATAAAATAATAATAATAATAATGGTCAATACGAGGATTGCGCCACTAAAAGAATAAATAAATAAATAAATTATTAAAAAAATAATAATAAAAAAAAACAAAACAAAACAATTAGGGTTTTTAAGGAATATGAGCAAGATACAGCTAAGCAAAGTTGTGACCTGTCGCATTTGAAAAAAAAAAAAAGAAAATGAAAAATTAAAGAGCCAATAAAAATAAGCGTAGGTGCCACGTCAGCATACCAAAACGTGTATATATATTGACTCCTTCTTCAGTCATCTTCATCCTACACTGTTCCTCTTCCTCTCTCTCTCTCTCTTTCAATCCCTTTTTTTCTCTCTCCTCTTTCTCTCTCTAACCATTTCTAGAGAGAGAAAGGGAGAGATTCATTCGTTTTTCTTCCTTCTTTATTTTTTTTTTTAATTTTTCTGTTCTATTGATGCCCAAAAAAAAAAAAAAAAAAAAGGTTTGTTCTTCATCAACCTCTGATTTTTCTACAAATTTTTTATTTCAGTATTTATTTTGGGAAAATTTGATTCTTTGTATCAGATTTATTGAAGAAAAAAAAAAGAAAAAAAGATTTGAAGCATATGACTTGTTGTTGTTGTGAACAAAAATGGTGGAATTTAGGTTTTATTGCTCAAATCCATCAAAAAAAAAAAAAAAAAATTAGAGCTTTACAAGAAAGGTTAGATTTTTGTTGATGGGTTTTCATCATTTTCAAAAGGGTATTCCTTAAAAAAGAGAAAGAGGGAGAGATTTGTGAAGGAAAGTGCATGAAGGAGAGGTTGGCAGTGGTTGTTTGCAGGCGTGGCATCTTCAAGATTCACATGCAAAAAGCTCTCTTTCAGGGAGGGCATAGCATAGCTTGAGAATCTTGATGATGCTGCATCAGCAATCAAACCACTATGTGATATCTGTTCTTCAAAAGGGTGATATCTGTTCTTCAAAAAGGTGATATCTGTTCTTCAAAAAGGGTAAAATTTGATGTCTTGTTTGGTTGTTGATGAATCTTATGCATTTTGATGTTATTTTGGTTTGATTGAGAGATTGGTAAGAAAGAATTTGTCATTTTCAACCTCTTTCATTGCCATATCACAACTCTATCTCCTTGGTGGACCATCATAACTAATCAACTTGCTCTAACTTCAAAATCTTTCTCTTTCTTTCTCTCTCATCTACTAAACAAAACCACTGGCCATTAATGGCATACAAAGCTTACCCAATGAACTTCCTTTTATCAGCTCACTGCCAAAAAAAAAAACCACTCACTCTTAAGGGTTTTTGTGTATTTGAGAAGTTGCTATCATTTTTTATGGCTTTTGTTTATATTATAACAAATGTTGTTAGAGCATTATTGGGAGGGAGTTTGTGAAACATTCCTTGTATGGGTTTGGAAATCTCTCCTTAGTAGACGTTTTAAAATTGTGACGGTGATATGTAATGAGCTAATATGGACAATTTTTGTTTGTGGTGGGTTTGGGCTGTTATAAATGATGTCTGACCTTGATATTAGGTGGTGTGACAGTGAGGACGTTGGGGTTTCAAGGGGCTGGATTGTGAGATCCCACACTGATTGAAGAGGGGAATGAAACATTCCTTATAAGGGTGTGGAAAACTCTCTCTACTGCGTTTTAAAATCGTGAGGTTGACGGCGATATTTGTTAACAATGGGCTTAAGCTGTTACAAATGGTATCATAGCTAGATACCAGGCGGTATGCCAGCGAGGACGTTGGGCCCTCAAGGGGGGTGGGTTGTGAGATCCCACATTGGTTGGGGAGGGGAATGAAACATTCCTTATAAGGCCAGATACCAGGTGGTATGCCAGCGAACCGTGATGCTGATGATGAAATGTAACGGGCCAAAATGGACAATATTTTCTAGTTGTAGGTTTGGATGGTTACAAATGATATTAGAGCCAGACATCGGGCGGTATGCCAGCGAGGACGCTGAGCCCTCAAGTGGGGTGGATTGTGAGGTCACACACCGATTAGAGAGGGAACAAAACATTCCTTATAAGAGTATAGAAACTTTTCCTCATATACGTGTTTTAACCCTCAAATAGGGTGGATTGTGAGATCCCACACCGATTAGAGAGGGAACAAAACATTCCTTATAACGGTGTAGAAACTTTTCCTCATATACGTGTTTTAAAACAGTGAGGTTGACAGCGATACGTAACAGGTCAAAGCGGACAATATCTACTAGCAGGGAATATTATCATACTCTTTATAGAGAGTCGTGGCTTCCAACGCCCTGTTTCAAAGGTAACCTAGAATTCTTTTTAAAAAAATTCCATTTTCTTTTTCCCATATGGGATATTTGGATCTTTAGAAAAGAATATCTCTGAGTTCTACCCATTCTTGTTGCACTTCATTTTATTAGAGATTTTTAAACCATAGTTTTTGTTTTGATTCCTATATTTGCTGTCATTTTGTCCTACATTTCAACAATATTATGACATGTGCTGGAATTCTCTTTTTTTTTTTTTTTTGGTCTGAGCTACGTTGAAGTCAACTTTGTTCCGACAAATATCGACAAATTTAATCATTCAATTAATTGTCGAATTTACTTCAAAAACCTTACAAAATCCGAAATTTAGTATATCAAAGTATATTATTGTCGTAACGTTAATTATTACGACAAAAGTCAATTAATATAATCCAACATTTAAACCCGTAACTAAATAACTTCAGGTTTAAATTTTGGACTATATTCATTCAATTTCATTTTAATAATTAACGTTACGACAATAACTTAGTATAGTCATTACAAACCAAATAATAATATTTCTTTTAGAAGGAAATAAAGAACGTCTATTTGAATACCTGATAAAAGAAGCTATCATAAACTTCAATTTTGTCTCGTAAATTGACGTTTAATCAGTTGAGTTTGTCGGTACACAACGGCTCGAGAATTTCGTATTTTGTGAATAGAAAAAGGGACAAATTTTTTTTTTTTGATGGAATATAGTGTAAGAAATGCACTAGATGGCAGAGGTTAGTGTTAGCTGGTTTATATGTTTTTTGATCCGTACGATATAAAGATGTCCTTTGCTAAGATTCCCATGTCTTGTCTTGTTGGTTTCACCAATATATGTAACTATATATATATATATATAATCATACACCTTACCTAACACACCTTGTTTTTTTGTGCTTTTATTTAGAAATATTTTTGCATTCTTTCTATATTTGCTATAAAATTTATCATTTCGATGTAATTTGTGATCCAAACGATGACGACTAGATTGTCTGGTGTGACATTATAACGACCGATGCAGTGAAAGTGAGAGGATCGTTACATAAAATTATAGCTCTATATTTGAAGCAGTGAAATATTTCTTGTAAATTTTATTTTATTATAAACTTTTTTCGTTAAAGTGTTTATTTGTTCATTTAAATATTATTCATCGACATCAATATTTGATTAGTCGATTGATACTGTCTTCAACTAAGAGATCAGACGTTCGAATCTTTCGCTATCAACTAAGGTTGGCCCAAACATTTGAAGAATTGGGCCTTTAAAGGTCCAAGATGAAAGCCCAACTTTAAAAAATAATATATATATATATATATATTAAAAATATTAAAAATGACGTAATAAATAAGGTAATTATATGGTGGAAAATTTAAATTTTGGAGATTATAGTAATTAATAATTATGCGGTTAACTAATAATTCCAAGGGAAATAAAGTGTCGGCAGGTCAACGTGGTCAACGGTTTTGATGCATGTTATTATAAAAATAATAAATAATAATAATAATATTCAAAGACTTTTTATTATTATTATTATTATTATTTATTATTATTTATTATTATTTTCTAAGATGCTGAAATTCAGTCATTGGTTAATAAATGCATTCAACGAAATCGCTGGCTGTCTGTTTCTAATTTGCCTCTCTTTTCAAATTAAAAAACAATATATTTTATATATAATAATTTATTTTAAAATATATCATTTAATAATAAATTTATATTATTAAAACAAAAGCGTTACTTATTATAGAATAATATTAAATATCATATTTTAAAATCATAATTTAATAAATTTTTCTTAAAAAAAATATTCGAATGTGAACACAATTCAAATTTTCTCGTCGTCAATAATTTAATAATATTTTTATTTTTTATCGAATTCAAATCAATTATATCAATTTTGTTGACCTAAAAAATGGCTCGTTGGTCTCCTCTCATCGTTTTCCATGAAAAATAGTATAAATAGAACGTGATAGCTTCATGGGTTGGTTGACATGGTTCGACTCTTTCCAATAAAATGCGACGTTTCGAATTTTAATCGTCTCGAGTAAAAAAAAAAAAAAAAAAAACGGGAACAGTTTAAATACCTTCAAACTCAATTTTATTTTATTTTAAAGAACTCTCCCGACAAGTTCCATCTTAGTAGTTGGGTTTTGTGATGAGCGTGGGATCCTACCAAATATTTAATACGTCATTTATTCATTACATATATTTAATTTAATTTAATTAAAATGATTGGGCATATAATTGGATAGGCTTAGTTTGAAAATGATATATCATAATGGAATAAAATATTGGGAACTTATTAGGTCCAATTTTGAGTTTTATTAATTCAAATGTATATTTTGTGGCGTTAAAAATAAGTTCGGTTATTTTCATTCATTAATGAAGTTGAAATTATAATCCTCCATTATGATTGCGATCCCGTGTAACAACCTAAACTCACTTTAGCCCGTTACGTATTGTCGTTAGCCTCATAATTTTAAAAGTGTCTGCATTCTTATAAGGAATGCTTGTTTCACTCTCCAATCGATGTTTGGTTCATCGTCTGATATTTGACTCTGATAGCATTTATAAACAGCTCAAGCCTACCGCTAGCTTTGACTTATTACGTATCGCCGACACCCTCACGGTTTTAAAACACGTTTGTTAGGGAAAAGTTTTCACATCCTTATAAAAAAATGATTCGCTTCCCTCTATAACCGATGTGAGATCTGGGATCGTCAACAAATGATTTTCATTTTTATAAATTTTTCTTTGAAGTTTTCAACAACCTTTAGGAAACATGTAATAACGACTTTAGTTAAATTGGTAGTTGAATTATACAAACTACCCGACACAATTGTCGCTTTTCTTTTTTACTTCTGTGTTTCTTAAATAATAAAAAACAAAGCAGTTATCAAATAAATTAAAAAATATCCTTAAAAAATTTTAAAAAAAAATGCTGAAGACAGAATGGATAATGTTTTTTTTTTATACAATAAATATGTCCAAAAGACTTGATCAGCTTATTATGCCAATCAATTTTAAGTATATTTCTCATTAAATTTATAAAAGTTAAAATATTAATTTTCTTTTCTTTTTTATATATTTTTAAATGTCCAATTATTGTACTTTGGATAAATATTAAAATTAGTTATTATAAAAATACCAGGTATATCAAAATATATTATTTATCCTCGATCAATCTCGGGATTTTAAATGCTATTCTTTAGATTTGATACCCAAATTTACGTGTTAAAGACAAAATCTATGTAAGAACAAAGTATCTAATAAGTTCATAAAGATGCAAACAAGCGTTACTCGTTATACACAGTTTTGCTTCCTTTTTAGACGTCGTCAAAGCAATAATAGTGAAAGAAATGTGTGTAAAAAGAATTTTTGAAAGAAAAAAAGGTGTGTTTGAAGAGAAATTAGTGAAAATTTTGCCCATAAATGCTTTAGGTGTGAAATTTTGAAAAAACAATTAGAAAAGAAAACGTTTGATTAGTATTGTTTTAGACCATGGTTAGAATAAAAAAGGTTAGAAAAACTCGGGTTGATTTGTGAGGATGGTTTTCACTCTTACGAGTAGGTCAAGTAGGTAACATGGTCATGATACCGAGATGTCGGGTAATGCTGAGACAATCAAGTATCGAATCCAAATTTCAAATCATGGTTTGAGTTTTGGACATCAGACGAGAACTTTATCTTCGCTCTTTTTGCAACATAATATAAAAGTCCAATAGTTTCCTTCGGCATGTATCTTTGAAGTCATTGATTTCATATCGAGAAGCGGTCTATAAATTGCAGCTTTCTCTAGACCTTCGAGAAAAGCATTAAAAAAATGCTCAAATGATACGATCCCTCTGCTACTCTTAGGTGCTTTGTTCTATTTTTTCATTGAGACCAAACCTAAACCTATACTCGAACCATAGTTGTTCACATGTTACTTTGAAATTCAATAGAGTTTTTCATAGCAAACTAAAGGGTTGGTTTACTTTTGGGCATACATCGTTTGATTTACCCTTCTTCTTCAAAGGCGTCTTTCTCGGTTGACCTAGATCTAGACGTTCACATAGAATTTAGATACAAAAGAAAAATGAAACATTCTCATAACGGTTCGAGCACTACTTATATTTATTATATGTCACGTTAACGTTATTTAAAAATAAACTATGATCAAACCATGTGAACATAAGAAAATTAGAGTGTTTGAATCATATAAACATTAAAGTGACATGTCGGCCAAGGAGGCCCGACCACAGCCGCCCAAGCTTCAGCACATCACAGTGTATACTCTTTTTTTTCCAAGGTCTACCAAAATGGCACTTCTAATTCTGCATGAAATATAAGAAAAATGCATCTTTAAACACTGTTTTTGGTCAATTTGCATCACCTTTTTTGACCCCTTTTGCTCTCATGCAAGCTACTTTTCTACGTGATTCGAATGCTTTTTGGAAATATATTCAAACGTTTTCCAATCAAACTGTTCGATGAAATGACTACTTGTGTTTCGATTCGCATTCATTTGTGTCTCGAATGTTTGTAGAACTTATGATAAACGTTTGTTTAGAACAGTTGAGTGCATTTTTGCAATTTTTCTCTCGTATATCAACTTTCATCGTAGATAAATTGGTGATACCAACTTAAGCTAATTAGATAAGTGGTCTTACTATTGAGGGTTGAAAGAGTTGTATTATGCATGATGACATGTGACCAGTGGTCTGTGTCATATGTTTGATGTGTACTGTGTTTATGATATGATGTGTTCGACGATATGAAGAATTATAAAACATTTTTTAAAAAGTTGAACGGTATTAACGTTATTTTTTTAAATTTTATGAATATTTTTACTTTTGCTATGTGAAGGTAGAGATGTATTCAGTTTTAAAGTTGATGAGAAAAACCTTACACAGATAGTCTTGATATGAGTTTTTTTGGAACATCCTCAGTAGTCATACATGTATCAAATATTAAACAACGAATCTACCAAATACATGTATGAAGGTTTCTGCAAAAGAAAAAAAAAAAAAAAACGTGCAACAACAAAGGTGTTCATAGGTTTGAGTTAACCCCACCGTCCTCGAACCTTCGAACACCTTCGCTGTTTCTGTCTTTATGTCTCTTCGGTTACCTTTTCCAACCGAACAAGATTTCAGTTTATAAAAAAAAAAAAAAAACATACAAAAAATGCATAATAATTACATCAGCCAAAGTTTTATCATCTTTTAGTTTATTTTCACGTGGGTCCTCCAATTTTCCTATTTATATCAAATCCACCCCTTCACTTTTCCAAACAATCCCCCAAAATTCCAATATTTACATTTCTTCCCATTCTCACTCCCACTCAAAAAATGGCTCATTTTTTGGTTCTTCTCTTTGTGTTCTTCTCTTGCAGCTCTGCCCTGAATCCTCCCTCTCCTGGCTTCTACCCAAGCAACCAAGTTCAATCCATTGGGTTCGATCACGGTTTTCGAAACCGATGGGGCTCTCAACACCAAAAAGTCGACCACGGAGCCTTAACTATCTGGCTCGATAGTTCATCAGGTATACACGATAACCTATCAACTTAAGCTTTCGATACCATTTTCTTTCTCGTTGATATCGATTATTATATATACAACAGGTAGCGGATTCAAGTCTCTTCATCGATACAAATCTGGCTACTTTGGAGCCGCCATTAAACTTCATCCTGGCTACACCGCAGGAGTCATTACTTCCTTTTACGTAAGGATTGTAGCTTAGCTTAAACTTTTGAATTTAGTGGTAGTTTAATTATTTTCTTGATTCTTCTAGCTTTCGAATAATGAAGATTACCCGGGAAACCACGACGAGATTGATATTGAGTTCCTTGGAACGACGCCAGGTAAGCCATATGTTCTACAAACGAATGTGTTCATGAGAGGGAGCGGAGATGGAAATATCATAGGAAGGGAAATGAGGTTCCATCTTTGGTTCGACCCGACTCAAGATTTCCACAACTACGCCATTTTATGGACTCCAGAAGAAATCATGTAAGTTCGTTACATATTTAGTCTATGTACTTTTAAATCGTTCGTTCGTTCGTTAATTTTGTTGGTATGATATGATATATAGATTCTTAGTGGACGACGTACCAATCAGAAGGTACGTGAAGAAGAGCGAGGCAACATTTCCAATAAGGCCAATGTGGGTTTACGGGTCGATATGGGACGCGTCGTCGTGGGCGACGGAGGATGGAAAATACAAGGCTGACTATAGATACCAACCGTTTATTGGAAGGTATAACAACTTCAAGCTAGGTGGATGCGCGGTAGACGGGGCGGCAACGTGTCGTCGGGTGAGCAGCGGACCGGGTGGTCGGGGTCTGAGCCAGCAGCAGGAGAAGGCCATGGCGTGGGTGCAGGGAAATTACTTGATGTATAACTATTGCCATGATCCAAGGAGAGATCACACCTCAACTCCTGAGTGTTGATCCAAGAAAAGCTCACATTTTTATACTTATTATACAGAAAAAAGAAGAGTTGGGGGATTTGAGAGTGGTCAGGAAAGAGTTGTGTTAGGCCCTCCAAGTCCTTATGTTTATGCTTTTCTATGATTGCTTGTTTTGTTTTCTTGCTATTAATCATACTATCAATGGAATAAATGATATCATCGGTTTGATTCCATGATAACGACCCGAGTTCTAAAATAATATCATATCCAGTTCTTCGTCGTCTTTTGTATGAGCGGGATATCTTTAAAATCTTTATGATGTTTGAAATAATTAACAACCGAGGCTCTTAACCCAAATATACTTTTATTTACAATTCCAAAAAAATCAGGTAAACTAATGTGAAATAGTTGGGCGGGTCGGGATGTTGATCAGGCAACCCTAATTCTCAACCCAACAATCTAAGCTTTTGTTGAATCAAATTAATTAACACTTCCTTATACAAAATTCTGATCTACTAAAAGATGAGATTAGAATTAGATTACTAATCAAAAATCTAGAAGCAAGATTTGGAAATTTTGTTCTAAATTGAGTCACTTGAACTTGATCCAGACTTGATTGAATGACTCGGATTGTTTGAAAACTTAGAAATGACAAATATGATGATTGTATTTATAAGGAAATGTATCAATTTGAGATCTGAATTACATCCATCCACGATTTTTACCTAAGACTTTTGTGGTCGGGATTTAATCCCGATCCCCTTTAATCTGCACAAAAGACAAAGTCAAATTAACAATTTACCCATTACATAATTTATAAAATTAAAAATAATACTTTTCAACAAATGTTGATGTGCTTGAGTGGCTGAGTAGACAGGTTTGAAATCAACTTGGCAATATGTCGATTTCGAACATCGTGATTCTTATTAGATGTGGAAGCCTTCTTCGTCCCTAAGTCATTCTTATAGGTACATTTTTGTACAAACATAAGAAGAAATAATTCATATTCAACGTGTGCACATGCATGAAATTCCACGTAAAAATCATAGTTATGTAAGATGATGCATGTAAGTTGCAAGAAGTCAGGAGGAGCTGGACGCGAGCTGACGGCTGGAAGGCGGCTTAGACCGCGCTGAAAGGGAATATGCTGTGTGCGCGTGATGGGCCATCTGGGCTGCACTCATTAGTCGTGGGTGGATTATGGGCTGGGCCGAGGACGAGTTGGGTCGTTTATGTGGGCTACTAGGCCTGCTTTTGTCTGACCATGGACCAAAGGCTCGTATGTTGGGCCGAGTGTGGAATGGGCCGTACGTTTCTGAACATGGGCTTCGAGTTTTGGAGCTTCGTTCGCTGGCGGTTGGTTTGCGGCTGTCCGGTGCTCGGGTTTGGGGATCTAACCCAACCCAACCCGGAAATAACCCGGTTCATTGGCCGGTTAATTACTACAATTGTAACTGATTTTTTTTCCCCCAAATCCCTCTCATGGGCCGACATGTCGTCTACCTTCAGATTCTTTCATATTGGCCGATAATCGCCTGTCGACAGAAAACTTGGAATCATCAGCCCTGACTCTATCTTGACGGAATAATTCCCATTTTCTGACTTTGAGCCTAAGCTTCTTGAGGTTTTTCAATTCACTTCGATTCCATTGATCTTGAGAACGCATCGAATTCTTTGATTTCCCAAAATTTCTGTTAGTCTAAGGGAGGGATGGAGAAAATGATTAGCATGTTGAAGCCCAAGCCAAATCCGCAGCAGCAGCTGCGGGAATGGCAGCGAAAGCTCCGACAAGAGTGCCGCAACGTCGAACGTCAAATTCGAGGTAATGGATCTGTTTTCGTCTTTTCGATTTCAATCTGGTTCGTGTTTTTATGTATCTTTCCATTACTGGGTTGAAATTTTGATCATCTACGTTTAGGGATTCTTTAATTCTTAATGTTCTTTGATTTGGTTTGGTTTGGTTTATTTTTGCTCGATGGGTTTGGTCCAGATATACAGAGAGAGGAGAAAAATGTTCAGAAAGCTATTAAGGAAGCTGCTAAGAGGAATGATATGGTCTCTGCAAAGGTATGTTAAAAAACTTCAGGTTATCTCTGTTTAATTCTCTAATCAGGGGTTTCATCAAAAAGAAAAAAAGTTATAATATGGGGAAATTTTCCCTAATCTACTTTGGGGTGAGAGAGAGGGAGATTCTAGTAATGGTTGCTTGATTGGAACAATCCATCGTTTGCATTTACCGTGCTGAACTTCTTTTTGTTCTGCTGAGAACTTTGCCTAGGATGGCTGGTTTCATTTTGATCTTAAGGGTTCATATTTTCTTGCTTGCCATTAGGGTTCATCTTGGATATGGACAGTAATGGGATCGTGTGATATGATTCATAATTTAGTACACTGTGTCTAATCCCTTGTTGTTTCTGCATGGTATTATACCCTTTTATCTCTTGTTATTTAATACTGCCCTGCAATTGTTTTTCAGGCACTTGCCATAGAAATTGTGAGGTCTAAAAAGACTGTGAACCGTCTTCATGAAAATAAGGCGCAGCTTAACTCGATATCCATGCACCTTGGCGAAAGTGTTGGTATGATGCTTTGCATTTCCTAAAACTTGAAATTAGGTTTTTTTGTTGTCTTATCTTCTCCCACAACATACTTAAATGTTGAGGTTTTCATACTTTTGAGGAGTCAGGGAGGGATGATTTGATGATCGGAGCAAGCTGCATAGTCTAGCTTGAGTTTTTGATAAACAATAGTTTGCTGAATTTTTTGTTTTTTTTTTAATTTATTTTTTGATTATGTTATAAATTGTTGAATATGAATAGCAAAGCTTGATGTGGTGTTAAATTTAAAAGTATAGGGAGGGAAGGCGAAGGGGAATGGCCTCTTATTTAGCACATAATTAATGACACAACTTTTTATATCGAAGTGTAACATAGTATGATCATTGCACAATCACCATTTTTATTGATATTTTTCTCGAGTATGTTAAAGTGCGAAATTTGTATTTCTCTAAGAGCTTTGAATGTGATCACACATCTGGGATTCTGGATACCTTTGATCGAAAGCCTGCCAATTTTGCAGCCATTGCGAGAACGGTGGGGCATCTTTCCAAGAGTGCTGAAGTTATGAAGCTTGTTAATAACCTGATGAAGGCGCCAGAAATGGCAACTACAATGCAAGAGTTTAGCAAGGAGATGACCAAGGTATCTTTTCTTAAAAATAGAAACAATTTCTAACTTTCTCTTTGGTCGAGGTTATGAATTTAAAGCTGATGTACCCTTGGTTGAACATTATTATTAGTTAGCTCCTTTTTACATGTAAATCAGAATTCTTTTTAATCAGGTTACAGTTTTTTTCATCCTGGTTCTTCATAACTGGGTTGATCTTTTCTTTTCATTCGGTAAAATAAGGACAAGTTCTTACTATTATACTACTACCCTTATTTTGGATTAACACAAAAATGAAACAATCTAATGGTCTGGCCACAGAACACCTCGTCCTGAAGAAAGTATAAGAGGAGAACCTTCCATTCATATAAACTACGAGGAGGCTATAATTACAAAAGAAATTTTGTGGTTTGACCACCACGACGATGTTGTATACTACCCTTCCTCAAATCCTTATGCTCATCTTCTATTTATCCATTTATTGAAAGGATGTTTCATTATAGTCCTTCTGTCAAGTCTTTGTTCTCGGTTTAATTTCCAAACACTACTGAATTTATATGTTCTCTTTGGAAAGTACTACAATGGCCTCGTTAATATAGTTGTTATTGATATCTGTAGGCTGGGGTGATCGAGGAAATCGTGAATGATGCAGTGGATTCAGCACTAGATTCTGAGGATATAGAAGAGGAGATTGAAGAGGAAGTTGACAAAGTTTTGTCAGCCATTGCTGGCGAGACTGCTGCACAGCTTCCAGAAGCAGTCAGGAAGGAAAAGATGAAGCAACCAGCTCGTGCCGAAGTTCAGGAAGAGGTATATATTGCATAGTTTTTAGTCCCCATGAAACTTGACGATGTTCTAGTTCTGGCCATGGAAATGTGAAAAAGAAACGTCATGACATATTTACTCCTTTGCAGGAAGAAGCAATAGCTGAGGGCGTTGACGATGAGGAAGAACTAGAAGAAATAAGGGCTCGGCTTGCAAAAGTTAGATCATAAATTTGATATTTCACATAAGAATTTCAAAACAGTCATAACTCGATTTGAGCCGCAACATTACTTCCCTGGTATTTTATGAGAGAGAAAATGAGCGACATATCGAACTTTCTCTTGTGCATGTATGTTTGATCAAAATTCATAAACCGAGAGTATATTTGTCAAATAGATCGGAAGGAGGAGATGAAGGTGGGGATGGAGATAGAGACTAACCGTTTGATGTATATTGTATCTAATCTGCTCAACAGAATGCAAATGATGCATTGTTCTATCTTCTTATATCTGTTTGAATGCATTATGTTTCTTTCTATGTCTACACTGTGATCTCCCTTTTCCTTTACAGTACAATAGAGTCTGCCATAAAGTAACTGTAATAGGTGGGCAAAGTTCTGTATATCAGACAAAATTGTCCATTTTCAGATCCTGCAGGCAGTTGGAAGTTTGACAAAGTAAGTTTTAAGGCTTTAAATATTGAAATGAACCAATGAAAAGAGCGATAGTGGTAATAGGTGAATGTTATACCAATCAAGTAGCAAATGGAGTTCCTTATCTTAGACGTTTCCATTCCATTCTTTAGCAAAAGAAAAGATGAAAAGAGAGAGAGGAAGATGCATGTTGGGTAAGCCTTTAAGGCACGTCAAGTTTTGCTTGTCACATTCTTTTTGCTATAGATTATGATAGTTAGAAAAAGTCACGAATTCAAGCATTTTGATTATTTCAAAAGCATGATAGACTTCTTGTCCTGTTTGATTCCCTTTGGCTCAGCAGTTATGCTTATTCATCCCGTGATGATATGAACAGTAATTGTGTAATGATTCCAGAGCTAATAAAAGAGAAATAGCAGAGCTCACTTTTCTTTTCTGCTTTTCTAGCTCTCTCTCTTTCTGTTTTTTAGTATTTGCTTATTGACTAGAACTTCTTTTGAACTGTGCTTTGCTTTTTTGTTTCTACAACTACCTCCCCAAATCTCCATCCACCCACCCTAGGCTCTGTCTTCTCTCTCTAGCTTTGGAAATTCTTTACTCCAAGTTTGTGTTAGCCTTATCATCCAAGTAAGTTTGGTCGTTCATCTGAGATAGAATCTTATATATACCCTCAACCATTGTTGGCAGAGATATCTTTGTACACACACAAAAGAAATGACAACTTCTTTCTCTCACAGTTGTCTTTCTTTCTTTCTGCTTCTTGCTATTTCATTTGCATCTGCAACTTCTCCAAACCAAGAGCAGCCAACCTTATCTTCAACAATCAACTATCCAATCCTTCAAGCAGAGAAGCTCATTAGAGACCTCAACTTGTTCCCCAAGGAATCCATAAACATTGCAGCAGAAAACCCTTCATTTTCGTCTTCAGGAATTGTCGAGAAAAGTTTTCAGTTCCCTTTCATTGGAAGAAAAAGTCAAGGCCCTTCCGTTCAAGAACTTGGCCACCATGCTGGGTATTATCCCCTTCCTCATACTAAATCAGCAAGGTAATTAAGCACGCTTTCAATCAGAGGTTATGCATATTATAAGATGTGATTGGTACTTTTTTTTTTTTTATCCTTCATTATAAATTGGATAATGGGATGCAAAAGGATAAGGAGAAAAAGTTGTTTTCTCTTTGAATACGAACAAGATTGGTTTCACTCATCTCTAGCATTTTGTTCATGCCTGCTATAATCTTGACTGTAAATCTCTTATAACTCAAGTTGTGAATGAATTGCTCTTCATTCTTATTAATTCCAACTTTAGAGACTTTGCATTAGCCTGTAATTCTCAGTTATAGTAGGTCATGTGGAATTTTTTATATTCATGTGAAGGATATACAGCTTGCTGAATAAAAAAATATCAAGGAATCTTTTCACTTGTTGGTCATCATTTGAGTCCGTGATCCCTGCCTGTATTTCCCATTTCTCCCAACTTCGGTTTTTGGAAACTTTCACAGGACTGATATATTTTCTTTATTCATGTCATGTGACTCGTATACAGGATGTTCTACTTATTCTTTGAATCAAGAAACAGCAAGAAGGACCCTGTTGTGATATGGTTAACAGGAGGGCCAGGATGCAGCAGTGAGCTTGCCATGTTCTATGAAAATGGTCCTTTCCAAATTGCAAACAACTTGTCTCTTGTTTGGAATGACTATGGCTGGGATAAGGTAACATCCTGCCCCCATGTCCTATTCAAAATCACTCTCTTTTACTTCTTCGTCTGATTTTGGTCATATGGATCCTTGTATGCAGATATCAAATCTTATTTACGTCGACCAGCCTACTGGAACTGGTTTCAGTTACACTTCCGACGATGATGACATTCGTCACGATGAGGAAGGAGTCAGCAATGATTTGTATGACTTCTTACAGGTAACCACAATTTCGCTTCGGTTTCATCTAGTATAACAGTATCTTGATACATTGTGTAATGGCAAGATATCCTACATTATTAACAAATTGCTTCCCTTACATTTCTTGGCTATACTCATATTCTCAGGCATTTTTTACTGAGCATAAAGAATTTGCTGCAAATGACTTTTACATCACTGGCGAATCGTATGCTGGGCACTACATTCCTGCATTTGCAGCCAGAGTTCACCAAGGAAATAAAGAAAAGCAGGGAATCCATATAAATCTCAAGGTACCTATTATAACATATCTTCTTTCCTCAATTATTTTTATCCAAATTATAAGGTGAATGTTTTATCAGGGTTTTGCAATTGGCAACGGGCTTACTAATCCAGAAATTCAGTATAAAGCATACACTGATTATGCCTTGGAAATGGGATTGATTGGAAAATCTGACTTCAACAGCATAAACAAGTTGGTCCCAGGCTGTGAAAAGGCAATCAAAAGTTGTGGTAACTTTCTAAATATCTACCAAAGTTTTTCTCAAATATATGATGTCATAAGGTATGGCGAAGTAACGTCTTTTCGATACGCTTTTCTCTGTCATGAATCCATCAGGTACTCATGGGGGAAGTGCTTGTGTATCTTCTTATATTATCTGCAACCGGATATTCAGTAGAATCATGGACGTTGTCGGAGACAAAAACGTAAGGACAGACAAACTAAATGATCAAATCTTATAATTGAAGTACCATGTTGTATTTAGTTCTTACAACTTCTTTCCATTAACTACCATTTTCCTCTGATGAAAAGGCTATCATGTCTTTGTTATGCAGTACTATGATGTTAGAAAGAAATGCATTGGAAATCTTTGTTACGACTTCTCGAACATGGAGAAATTCCTTAACGAAAAATCAGTAAGAACCGCGCTCGGAGTCGGGGATATGGACTTTGTGTCATGCAGCAGCAAGGTGTACAGTGCCATGCTTATGGATTGGATGAGAAATCTTGAGTTTGGCATTCCAGCTCTCATTGAGGATGGAATCAAGGTGTTGGTGTATGCGGGCGAGTATGATCTGATATGCAATTGGCTCGGTAAGTTCTCGATGCTTGCATCTTAAACCATTCTCCTTTTGAAGTCTAATCGTTTTCGAAGAAAATGTTTCTGAAAGAATTTTTACTATTGTCGAAGGAAATTCGAGATGGGTTCATGAAATGAACTGGTCTGGTCAGAAAGCATTTGCAGCATCCAAAATTGTTCCATTCTTAGTAGATGGTAAAGAAGCTGGCGTTCTCAAAAGCCATGGTCCTCTTGCGTTCCTAAAGGTCTTTCTCTTTGTCCCAAATATAAAATACCAACCATTTGAACATTGTGGATCATATTATTACAGGGATCATCAGAGGTTCTAATTGAATGTGGTGTGGTTGGTTGAACAGGTTCATAATGCAGGTCATATGGTGCCAATGGATCAGCCAAAGGCTTCGCTTCAAATGCTGCAGAGTTGGATGCAGGGCAAACTTGCCTTGGATGAGACAACACATGAAAGACTTGCTCCAAAATGACTGCCATCTCTCAACTCAATTTCTTCCTTGTTTCAAATGCTTGATCTCACACACTGATCACTATATGTGTCCAAGTGGGCACGAGCACGGAGATGGAGATGGAGAGTATAATCTCATTCCCAACCCTATTTATCTAACAGGAAAAAAAATGTTCTCCACTCTCTCCCTGTTCTTCGTCTAAACAGAAAATTCATTCTCTAAAATAATAACTTGTGTATTGTGAACTAGTATAAGTAAATTCACGTATAATCATAAGAATACTTCAAGCTTACGTCCAATTATTCAAATTTAGCACTAAACCGAATCAAACTAAAAGTTTAATAATGAAATTTATTCATCAAATTAAGACAAGAATATATATATATACAAAGGGTAGGTTACCCTATGAATATTATATAAACCCTACAATAGTAAATAGTAAATAGTAAATAGGTAAATAGGTAAATAGAAGAAAGAAGTAAAAATTGAAGTATTTTGGTTTCTAGAAATGGGCATTTTAACATAAATAGAAACTGGGCATAAACATGAAGCTTCCCTAAAAGAATATTCATAGCCATAAATATTGATGAAGAAAAAAACAATACCAAAAATGTATGGTTGTTTAGGGCACTGACTGAATAAGAAGGTGAATTTTATGTGCAAATATAGATAGATAGCATCACCTCAACCCTACAAAAATAGGATTTTTTTTTTTTTTTTTTTTTTTTTTTTTTTTTTTTTTTT